>NC_050585.1:50105468-50110468 GCF_013368585.1 Megalops cyprinoides | reverse complement strand
GTGTGTGAGAGAGTGTGTGTGTGTGTGTGTGTGTGTGTGTATGAGAGGGCGTGAGTGTGAGTGTGTGTGCGTGTGTGAGTCTGTGTGTGTCTGTGTGAGCACGATGTTTGATGTTTTATTTCAGTGTCTGATGCAGTCTTTTTGATGCTGTTGGAGGGCGGATCGTGTCTGGACAGGCATCTCTCCAGGGGCTGGATGAGCTTGGGGCAAACGCTGAGCTGACTTACAGAAAACCAATGAGGCAGAGAGAGGGTTACAGAGGGCGAGGGAGCAGGGTGATGGGACTTGGGACAGACTTGTGTTACACTTTTCTCTTTCTGTTTCATCAACTTGCGTCACTTTGGTAACGAGAGATTCATAAAAATACATCCCTATATAATATTAAATATATATATATATGTACTATAAGCCAACAGGAAAGGTTCAGCGCTAATTACAGTCATCAACTCATTACATTACATTACTGGCAACTCACATCAATTACAGATTTTTATAATCCATTTATACAGCTGGATATTTACTGAGGCAATTGTGGGTTAAGTACCTTGCCCAAGGGTACAGCAGCAGTGCCCCAGAAAGGAATCGAACTGGCAACCTTTTGGTTACAAGCCCTGCTCCTTAACCACTATGCTCCTTAACTGTGCAGCTGACAATGGTGGAATGCACAGAGCTCTGTGAAGGGGAAATACTTCACACTTCACGCTCTGATACAGAGCCATGTGAGCCATTATCTTCAGAGGACACGATATCGCTGCATTTCTCAGAATACTGCAGGTTTCACGTAGAGCCATTTCAAACGACGAGTTATCCTGAAAATCGACAGGCAGTAGCACGTGACTCAGTTTCACGCACCTGATAAGGAGCTGCTCTTCACCTCGCTTGGCCTGATTAGAATTGAACTGTAACACCAAAGGCGTCTGACCCTTTTCTACGCATTGCTTCAATGACCTGCAGATCAGGAGTAGCGGGCCGTTTCGGTCGGTGTTTCTGTCTGTGATGGTTGGAAAGCTGCCTGGGACGTGCCCTTTTCTACGCATTGCTTCAATGACCTGCAGATCAGGAGTAGCGGGCCGTTTCGGTCGGTGTTTCTGTCTGTGATGGTTGGAAAGCTGCCTGGGACGTGCCCTTTTCTACGCATTGCTTCAATGACCTGCAGATCAGGAGTAGCGGGCCGTTTCGGTCGGTGTTTCTGTCTGTGATGGTTGGAAAGCTGCCTGGGACGTGCCCTTTTCTACGCATTGCTTCAATGACCTGCAGATCAGGAGTAGCGGGCCGTTTCGGTCGGTGTTTCTGTCTGTGATGGTTGGAAAGCTGCCTGGGACGTGCCCTTTTCTACGCATTGCTTCAATGACCTGCAGATCAGGAGTAGCGGGCCGTTTCGGTCGGTGTTTCTGTCTGTGACGGTTGGAAAGCTGCCTGGGACGTGCCCTTTTCTACGCATTGCTTCAATGACCTGCAGATCAGGAGTAGCAGGCCGCTTCGGTCTGTGTTACCGTCTGTGACGGTTGGAACATGCATCAAGCATCCGCATCCCTCGCAGATTTCGCACTTTCGTAAACCTTTACGTGTACGCCTGAAAATCCTGCAGTATTTGACAGTACACACAGAGAGGGTCTGAACAGCCGGCACTGACACTCATACGGGTGCACTCAGTCTGGCTCCCGCCCTGGCAGCCTGCTCACCTCGGTTCGTGGGCATGAAGTCCTTGGCCTTGTCCTTGCAGTAATGGAGACAGCAGGACAGGATCAGGTCATCATTGTTGCCCTGTGGACAGAGGTGAGGTCAGGTGCAGCCTGGCTTGGGGTCTAGGACAGGGTTAGCAGGAGGGTAGTGACATAAAATAAAAAGCAGTAATCACTGAACTCCTTTTCAACAAGTTACTCTAGTTACACTGATGAAGAATGGCGTCTGTAACGCAGTTAGCAAATACATTACAGAGACTGATGAGAGAACAGCTACAAACACATTGTGTACAAGTGATTAATCAAGATGCCCTGTGGCCCCGCCTCAGGGGACACACGCGAGCAGGCTGGCATGCGCAAACACACGCACGCATGCACACGCACACACACAGACACACACAGGCACACGCACACACAGACAGAGACAGACACACACACACACAGGTACACACAGGCACACAGGCAGACAGACAGACACACACGCACACAGGTACACACAGGCACACAGGCAGACAGACAGACACACGCACACACACAGCCCCGCTCGGGTACCTGCTGGCCGGAGGTGTCTTCGCTGCGGAAGGCGATGGACTCCAGCTGGTTCCCCCGGCTGGTCAGAGCTCTGAGACAGGGCTCCCGTGCCTCGAACCCGCGCTCCAGGAAGCTGACCGCCGCCTTGGCCCTCTCCTGGACTCCCCGAGCGTGGCTCCCTCCGCCGCTGCCGCCCCCGCCCGTACCCCCCCGATTATCCTGCCCTTTGGCCAGCCCGTCCAGCTCGGTAATCACTGCGGGACAGGGGCGGACAGAAAGAAGGGGAGAGACGGAGAGATGACACTGTGCTGACCCCGTGTGAGGCTGACCCTGTGACAGCGTGAGGAGGGGAACGGGCCGCTTCTCTCTCACCGATCAGAGGCACCACCAGGATGAAGAGGCCGCAGGACATGAGCTTCCTCAGCCCCGCCAGGTGGTCGATGAAGCCGTTGGTGTCGGGGACCAGGAAGAGCGGCCGGATCTCCAGCTCCAGCTGGCGGCAGGTCTGCAGCACAGCCTGGAACACAGCACAGCACAGTTACACCCTGCTGCAGCACAGCATAGCACAGTTACACCCTGCTGCAGCACAGCGTAGCACAGTTACACCCTGCTGCAGCACAGCACAGTTACACCCTGCTGGAACACAGCGTAACACAGTTACACCCTGCTGGAGCACAGCACAGCACAGTTACACCCTGCTGGAGCACAGCACAGCACAGTTACACCCTGCTGGAACACAGCGTAACACAGTTACACCCTGCTGCAGCACAGCACAGCACAGTTACACCCTGCTGGAACACAGCGTAACACAGTTACACCCTGCTGGAGCACAGCGTAGCACAGTTACACCCTGCTGGAACACAGTGTAACACAGTTACACCCTGCTGGAGCACAGCACGGCACAGTTACACCCTGCTGGAACACAGCGTAACACAGTTCCTCATTACCCAAAACACCGAGTTACATAGTTAAACACTGCCAAAACAGCATTACTGTTACATCTTGCCAGAATACAGAGCCAGATCCCACTTTACACGTGTGCATTAAGATGGCAGTTTGTGATCCCTCTTCAGTCCCTGCAAAACCTGTCACAGTTCCGTCTCCCTGTCTGCTTTTTATGCATGCACACCTGCCTGGCTTTGGAATGCAGGAATCGAACTATTCAAAAATAAAGTGCCGAAAGAGCTCAATGCCACTGCCAACGGCACTCATCCTACACGAACAGGAGACACACTCCCACAAACCTGAGGAAGTGCTGAGTGAGGCCGATTAATTAACAACGACAAATGTTAAAACAAAAACAGAACAATGAGAAAGCTCATGCTAACACACAGAGACATGTTTAGTGCCATTCTGACATCATGGAGGTGCTGACTGACATCATTTTAATACCACAAAATGGAAGTTAATTTTAACAGCACCAGCATGGGAGTGTTGAGTGATGTCATACATGCATGCAAAAGCGGTTCAGAAGATTTTTCTGCACGACAAACTGACAGAAGCTAATGATCTCTGCTCATGCCATTTCCAGGGGTGCCAACTTAAGCAAGCTAAAAAGCGTGTGACGGACAGATCTGGAACTTGAGGCTCATTAGATTACAGGCCACACCACATGGCTTTCTGTTAATAATAACAAATTACATGGATGGCTTTTGTTTTTTCCCCCAAGCTTCCAAAATTTGGTAAATGACAGACAACCATATGCAACACAGGCAATATTGAAAATTCTAATATGAGGAGAATAACAGAAGACATGATAATCTATATCCTCTTACAGTAGGGACGAGGAAGTTCATTTTAATTCAATCTAACTAAGAAAACCTACCTTAAAGCTCTAAGACTCTATGAAAACAAGCTAAGATGACTAGCACTTTCAAAACAGAAAGCAAAACACAACAGATGCAGGAGAAAAGAATGTGCAAAAACGAGCCGCCAAGTGGGAAAACTGATCTCTCACTACAAAACAGCGTGGGCTTACTGCATCTTAAGAGACAGAGTCATATGACAAGGCCATGTCATGAACTGCCCTTAAACACGGCGCGGCTGCCGTGTGTACCAGGAGCCGGTACGCCGCGGGGCGCAGGTGGGGCAAGCGGAGACACCCGTGCAGGAGACAGGCAGGGGGGGGCGGAGACAGCACTTTGCCCGACTGGCCTCTCAGCAGGCAGGCTAATGCTGGCACACCACACACACACACTCTGCCATGCCAACACCAGCCATCGTTCAGCCCGAGTGCGTATCCCAGCGAGAGGGCTTCGCACATGTACGGCCATGGACTTTCCACAGTAAAATTTCCACGGCAATCAAGGAGTAATCCAATGTTTCCCATCTGCGGGGAAAACTCTGCTAAATCACTTGAAGCACATGCGGTTCGCGTTCCTACACTCCTAAACCTATATATCCTTATAATGTTTTTAGATTATGGTTAAGTTATACGTAACTGTACACCGGGTCCCTTTCTCGCTCTTAAGTTACTCGACAGATTTTTTTTTTCTTTCCCGTTTTTTTTTTTTTTGGGGATCGATTTGCTATTTCTCCCTCAGCCTCGAGCCTGGACGCGCGCCTGGCCTGGCTCTCCCATACCCTTCCTCTGTGCGAGGGTGCCGGCCATGGCTTGTTGGGGGTAAGATGAGTTCCTCTTCCGTCCCTCTGGGCGCTGGGAGACTCGCTCGTTCCCAGCATCTGTGTACTTTGCCCTGATCCTGCTTAGCTCTGCACACCATGACGCAAAGGGGACTCCAGTTACACTTTATGTATTAGCGATACCCTCAGCAAGAGCGTACTCAG
>NC_050585.1:50097968-50100468 GCF_013368585.1 Megalops cyprinoides | reverse complement strand
GCTTCTGTGTGGGCCAGTGCCCTACGAGAGTGTGTGCGTACAGCCATACACTCAGCTGTAAATGCATCTGTGGCCATGTCCTGTGCTTTGCCATCTACCATACTGCAGGTGGCAAATGACTGCTGGCTACATGGGCTACATGCACATGTGTACATATTAAATAATTACTAAAGAGCCGCATCCAAGCCTCAAGTATTTAAGTGTGTGTGAGTGAGAGAGTGTGCGTGTGTGTGTGAGTGAGAGAGTGTGCATGTGTGTGTGTGTGTGTGTGTGTGAGAGAGTGAGTGTGTTTGCTCACTCTCCATGTTACTGGATCAGAATGATTCTGGCAGTCCTGCTGGCCGTGCGGGGGTTAAGTCCGCCCGCACAGAACCGGAATGTCTTGGCTGTTTCCTGCGGGCTGCCCAGCCCTGACCCGCTGGCCCGGGCCCGGCCGCACACACACGTAGCCAGCTGACCCGCGCTTCCTGCCAGACACCGACACCCCACAGTGAGGGGAGAAAGGGAGAGCGTCGTCTTTGCACAATGTCCCCAAAACCAGGAGGGCCAGCGGGGGCTCGGCCGGCTCTGCTGCTCCTCCCTCAGCCAATGAGAACAGGCTGTCTGCTGCTCAACTCATCCCACACCACAATCACAAGTGACATATGCTCAGACACACATTCGCAAAGACACACACACACACACACACACAAACATTCATGCGCGCACACACACACACTTAATACATTTATTCATTCGGCAGACATGTTTATCCAAAGCAACTTACAAGTGAGGCGGAGTACAACACAAGCAAACACAGATACATGCACGCGCGCACATAAACACACACACACGCACACACACACACACACACACACACACACACACACACACACACACACACACACACACACACACACGAGCACAGGCGCGGACACGCGAGCGCGAGCACGCGCACAGGCGCGGACACACACACACACACGCGCACGCGCGCGGGACCCAGCGTTTGATCTGAAACACGCCGTTCTCGTATGAGAAAGCAGACGGGCGTGTGTTTTAAGCATCAGGGACGGGGCGATCTCGGCGAGCGTCTGCGTCTGCAGAAGAGCTTTAGCGGAAGGTGTCAGGAAGCAAGACAATAAAGGTGAACCGTTTCTATTATCATGGCGCTTATTTATTTATAACCTCTTCCCTGCAGCCTCGGTCTGCGGCATGCCGGGGACCCGCTTGGCAGCGTGTGTATCGGCGTACGCGTCTGCTTTGTCCATCAGGCCGGCTGTCCCCTGTGCCTGCCTTTCCTTGGCGTCACGGCACACGTCGTATATGTCACGTGTTGCGTGCGGGGCCGTGGGCCGGGGGCCCGGGGCCCGGCGTGTCCTCTCATTGCTGAGGCCTGACGTCAGCCCCTAACTGGGGCTGGGAGTGACCCGGGACCGGAAGGACAGGAGGGGACAGGGTAATGGAATTCAGCGGTTCTGAGAGTGTGGGTCAGAATCCATCTGCGGGTCTCGGACATGTTCCAGGTGGGCCCCGTTGAGGACTAGAACTGGGGCGAATTAAAACAAAAGACGATTTCAGACTTTCAACTACACATTTTATACTACCAGGCTGTCCCCCGGAGAGGTTCCTTTCTGGTGTCTTTACATGGCTAAAGCTTGCACTTCCCTGAATTAAACGGCCTATGTTTAAGTGAACGTGGAGCCCGATGAGGGAAGTGAGATCAGTTTGGGACCGGCCGTTTCCTGGACTGCGGATCAATGACGTGAGTCATGTGATGTCACTGAACAGCTGGGACATGATGGGACACATTCTGCCTCCCTAAATTACATGCAGGCACGAAGGAACATGCAGAATATACAGAACAGGTTAATACACAGCAGGCAGCCCAAATCTCTGGACTGAATGCAGGTTTTGATAGGCTGTTTAAACCTTGCACAGAAGAGAAATGCACAGGAAAGACTGCTTAGTGCAATTATGTTACATCCAATGAAAGACAAACTCTAAATGTATATTTTTTGGAACTACCTCCTGACATGACATCTTCCAGTACCTCATCAGAGGTCATTTTATGATTCAGGACAAACCTGGGTACTTTTAAAATATGAATGTACTCGTAACATCAGGTACATTGGATTCAGAGTGTGAGCGTGACTCCATATTAACTATTACAAAAGGTCCTGGACTGCCGATGTGTGTAATCAGAAACAAATGCCCTGAGAGAGAGCGAGATTCTGTGTGTGTGTGTGTGTGTGTGTGTGTGTGTGTTCTCCCTCATCTTTAATCAGATCTTCCCCAGGATATGGTATGTAATTGGGCTCAATTCTCAGAGCTCAGAGCCTAATAATAAATCATTCAGTGACTGACCCGGGAAAGATATGTACAGTAACACCCACAAGCACAGACATGCGTGCGCACACACGCAGGCACAGAAGCGTGCGCACACACACACACACACACACACACACACACACACACACACACACACAGAGACACAGACACAGACACAGAGACACACACAGAG
>NC_050585.1:50080468-50092968 GCF_013368585.1 Megalops cyprinoides | reverse complement strand
GGATCCCTGTAAACTGACACTTATATCCGCTCATATATATATGTACTTGGCAATTGTTTTCCATAATGTGTTAGTCTACACTAATAAAAGTTACTTTGCTGTACTTAATTTGATTATTATTCTGCCATTATCCTTCAATAAGTATGTTTTGCCACTTGTTTGTTTGTGCTTACATAGAAACAGCCTGAAAACACTGAATAAAAAAACGACCATCCAAATCTTTCAAAGGTTTACATTTTAGATAAACACACAAATATGAATGAAAACACCACACAGTTTTTTTTTGAAGATGACAGCCCTACAGTGTGTGATTTCAGGAAAAACAGGTGATTTCTGCTCTGATGAGGAAAATCCTAGATATTAGCTGTAGAAGGATCTGAAAGTGCGGTATGATGTGTGAAAGGTTATTTCCGAATTTGTAGCTGTAACTCAGTTCCCTGTTCACACACAGAGATGGCCGGCCATGTCTGTGCAACCGTCAGGCCATTGTGTCTCGCATTTTACTGCAGAGCCACACCCCACTTCCACTGTTGTACTTCTGTACTCAGACGCTGCGCTGGCTGTACGTTCAGTGAGATTACTGCTAATCTCCCCACTTTTTATGAAGAGATTCACACCTTATTTCAAGGTGATTTTGTACCTAAAATATGGCGTTTGGCCTCTGTAACGAGACACTGCATCGGTATTTCATAATCAACACATCATGTATTTCACTGATGTAAGTGATGTAGAATCTTTACTCACTAGAGACCACACAAGCACTCCTGGGGCCTAATAATGTAAATCAATAATACTGCCTATTCAGTGACAACTTTAAATACATTAAATACATTTATTTAAAAGTATTAAATTTGAGTATTTGATATACATTTTTAAAACTGAGACTTAAGCAGAGAACAACGTACAACAAAAAAAAATAGAGACCACAACTGCTTGGACACGACGAGAGAGCAGGAGGAATCGCTACTGAATAATACAGTCTCTGAATGGTAATACTGCATAGAAATACATGACAGATTTATTTCCCAACTACCTACAGAGGGCTTTCAAATTGTCAAATGAAATGTTTTAAACTTTGCTCAGATGAGGGAAGACACGGAACCGGTCAATGGTGAGTAACTGTACTGGTCCTTTACCCTCTTCTCCCGTCCCCTCGTCCTCTCTCCCTCCGCGGTGTCTGAGCCCTGGGGCTAGCTGGTGGCAGCGACACCCCCTCTGCGTTTTTCGGGGAGGGAGCGGAGAGGGGCGGACAGAGCGCAGACAGGGGGTGGGGGGAGTGGAAGGGGGCAGGGGGGAGAGACGGAAGGACAGGCTGCCAGTGACCCCCTTCATCCAGTACGTGCAGGACAGCAGGATCACCTCTCAGAAATTAAACATCATCCTCCCCGCTCCCCATAGGCATCGCCTCTCCCCCCTGCCCCTCCATCGACCCTGTCCCCTGCTGGCCACTGCCCTTACCCAAACACACACACTCTGACATTTTCCCTCTCTCTCACACACACACGCACGCAAACACACAGGCCTCTTCTTTCTCAGAAACACACGCAGACACTGACACTCACCCATACCCAATCACAGACTTCTGCACATTCTCTCACACATGGACCACTTAAACAAATATTCAGCATTATATAAACACTAACACACACACTTTCGCAACACAAGGCACAATACCAGCTCGCTATCTCTGTCTCTCTCACACACACCATAAAAAAAATGTGACATTCCAAATTTTCCTAGAGACAAAGAGGGAGCCCAAGGAGAACAGAAGCCACACATCTCTCTCTCTCTCTCCCTCTCTCTCTCTCTCTCCCTCTCCCCCACTCTCCCTCTCTCTCTCTCTCTCCCTCTCCCCCACTCTCCCTCTCCCTCTCTCTCTCCCTCTCTCTCTCCCTCTCTCTCTCCCCGTCTCTCTCTCTCTCCCCGTCTCTCTCTCTCTCCCCCTCTCTCTCTCTCTCTCTCCCTCTCCCCGTCTCTCTCTCTCTCTCTCTCTCTCTCTCTCTCTCTCTATGTGTGTGTGTGTGTGTACCTGATTGTCTGCTTGTTTTCCCCGGTGGTTCCTGGTTTCCGTTCCCAGGCCGGGAGGTGGGAGTGTGGCCACCGACACATACTTTCCACCCTTGAAGGCCAGCAGCGGCTCCTCCTGCCCACACAGAGCCTCCAGGAAGTACTTGAGCACCGTCACCCGCTTGCAGTCCGCCGCAATGGCCTGGGGGGGGCAGAGAAAAAGGTGAGCAAAGACCAGACCGTGGGGGGGCTGGGGGTGATACAGGGTGAGGAATTTGGGGAAAAGGGTGGGGGGGCTGGTAAAGACTCCCTTCTACTCAACCATTTGAGTCTGCGCCTTAGGATAAGGTGGCAGTGTAGCATAGTGGTTAAGGACCCGGACTTGTAACTGAAAGGTTGCCGGTTCGATTCCTCACTGGGCCACTGCTGTGGTACCTTTGGGAAAGGTACTTAACCCACAGTTGCCTCAGCAAATATACACTGTATAAATGGATAACATTGTAAAAAAAAAAAATAAATAAAGAAAAAAAACCTGTAACCTATGTAAGTTACTCTGGATAAGAGCGTCTGCTAAATGCCACTAATGTAATGTAATGTAATGTAGGGCCAATACGCTCAGGCCGCTGCATGGGACCGATCCAGTGGGAGGGGCGGCAGAGGGTTTTGGGAGGAGGAGCGCCTGAACAGGTGATTTCCCATGCCCCTCTCAGCTTTACCTTTTCCCTCCATCACTGTTTTAGAAGAGTCATACTCAGGCCACAGCAGGGTCAGGCGCAGCATGCGTGTGTGTGTGTGTGTGTGTGTGTGTGTGTGTGTGTGTGAGTCAAGCCGCAAAAACAGTGCGTGGAAACTACTGTCCTTTCCAGAGCCGGTGAGAGGGAGGGAGTGCCTGAGTGAAAGTGTTACTCATCTCATCTGCTTTAGGAGGCCTGTCGAGCGCGAACGGGTGCTCTGGAAGGTCCGCGGCGCTTCCGTTTGACTTCTCCGCTACTGAACCCAGGTCAGTCTGTGTGCCAACTTTCAACACCTTTCCTTTGTTACTGCGGACTGAAACGCGCTGGCAAGCAAGGCCGCGGGCCGGCACGCGGTGACCGAGCAGCCCGAGTTTTACACCACAAAAAAAGAGACGCCAGCATCTGCGACTGCAAATCCCCAAAACACACACAAACAATAACAACGAGAGAAAAAACAACTACGGCATGTTCTTAAACTTTACGGTGAAATTCAGGTTTTCCACACATCCACATTTCCACACAAAATATCACATGCTTTGAATCAGTTCCTCTCTACGCATCTGCCACTGCGGTACAGCTCCAAAAGGAAGTTACCAGCCCTCGCGAAGATTATGTCTGCTTCCTCACTCTGCTGTAACCTCCCGACGACCCCCTGACCCCCTGACCGCTGAGCTGGTGCCAGGGAGGGCACGGTGACCAGGAGGGTGGGGTGAGGGGGGGGGGGGGGGGTGGGGGGGGTGGGACACACGTGGGCAGGCACACATACTCATTTTCCCATCAGCCCTTTTTTTTTCCCTCCCCAACCTTTCATCCTCCCTGATGTATGGCAGATTTCTGAAATTTGAATGCAAATACAATATGTTCTTTCCTGGCACAGTGCAGGAATGCACTGCTGAAGGTCTCCGCAGACGCAACGCCGTGAATTACAATGTCAATACAGAATCCATACACGACGCTGCACACTCCCGCTCCTCCTCAACCTCTCCGCACTCACAGGGGGCTCTGCTGGCCACGGGTCTCACACAGAGCCCCTAATGCAAAACTGTTGTGCTAGAAGATGCTGACAAGTGAAAGGCAAAAGTCTGTAAGAAGTTAAAATCTGACTTCGTCTTTATATGTTGTTTAATATGTATTAGTACCTACATCTGCAGCTGAGGAGTTATGAAACTGTATATAAGCACCTAGTCTTAGTCAACAAATTTGCTTCTTTTTTTTTTTTTTTTTTTAAAGAAAACAAAAAACAAGAAACTCTTTGACACAATCCTTTTATATGTTTGGGAGAGTAGTATCTACAGCCAATTTAGTGTTTATAAGTGATCAGTAAACCTCGACGAGGTCTCTGCATGCTGATTCGCTGGTCTGCTGATTTCATTAGCCGGTGTTTTACAAGTCGCTGGATTCTGTCTGAAGATTCTGGTGAAGGCCTGATGATGTGTCTCTTTCCTGTTACAAGTGATAGCGCTCCCACCTGGCACCAAGGTGCACCTGCGGCTTTAAGATCCGATCCGTTCCCCTACTGTGTTATCACTGCTAACTTAAGAAACCTGTATGCCATTCCTTTTACAATGTCCACTTACTTACAGGGCATTGTGTTACACAGCTAACTGTCAGTGGCTGTTGCTGTAGGACACTTTCATGGAGTAATGAGACCAAACAGCGCTCACCCCTTCAATATTATCAGAAGCATTCACCCTGAATAAAGCGCGCCGCAGTACTGCTTTGCATGGTCTGAGTGCTATTTTTACAAAAACAAACCGAAAAACAAATGCGCCTCTGATTACAACGATTAACTTGCCGGAGACAAGTAAACAGGAATGAAAAATGCGAGCGAAACCTTCGCACAGCTAGCTAGCATACAATCAATTATCCGTTAATCAGCCGCATTTTTTGACTGCCAAAATGTTGAGTCAAATCGAACCAACCCCCCGCAGCAGCTTCACTGTATGCGGAGACTCACACAGCTATTAGCGATATTTGTTTTGTGTCATTTGCAGAACTTGATAAATAACTACCCAAATCCGTTTGTTTCAGTTAAGACACCTTAATTAAACCAGGACTGTAACTATGGGGAAAAAGCCACTGAATCCATGCGATATGCGGCTGCATTTTTATTTATTCTATATACAGCTATTTCCAGCTATATCAACTTCAAGAGAGGAGAATCATTCAGGGTGGGGTGGGGGGTGGGGGGTAGGGTCACTGTCCATCTTCTGAGGCTCAGGACCCACCTATTCATACTACATCTTGATTTGTGACCCCTGACCCCTTTCTCTGTTAATGCCGTGATAAATGCTTAATGGTAAAACCTAAGGCCCACTAATGAACTGAAGAGAAAAGCGTGGTGTCAGTATGAGTTTATACAGCGGAAAAACCTCAGTGATAAATACGTTATAAGTAACCATCACAACAATTGTTGGTTTACAGCCTATCTGTACTATACTGATGTTCATGCTACTCTCATACAGAAGCTAATGAAAGCCAAGAATCACATATGGTGCAAAGAGTGAAAAGCGGAAAATTATAATCAAGGAAACTACAACCCTGTATAGCTAAATAGCATAAAGAACAGATTTAATGAACTGCATTAATATTGCCCCTTTCAAGGACGTCAAAGGGGGTAATGTACCTCAACCAGTCTGAGTGATGCACAGCACTGTTTCGTGCCAAAATGGTGATCTTACATCAGATGAAGTGCAGAGGGAGTGATTTAATTAGCCAATTAAATGTTGGGGAGGGGGGGGGGGGTATGTCAGATACCCAGATGGACAGAACCAGCCTGGGAGCTTTGCCAAGCCAGAGGGGAGGACCCCTTTTCTTTGTGATCGGTGCATCTTTAACGACCACGGAGAGCCAGCATGCCCACAGAACAGCGTCCATGTCAGCCTCCCTGAGGGCCTCACCGGAACAATGTCCTGCAGCATCCTGGCTCTGTCGGATGTCTTTTATCCGCTAATTCACCAAGCTCAGCCTCAGCGATTTGGCAAACCGAGGCTGCAGGGTGGTATGCCTGCTGGCGTTATCAGTTATGTCTTAGGAAAAATATACAACAATTATCAGTAAGTGCTAAAAGGAAGAGATAAGTGTGTGTTTGTGTATGTGCACAGAGAGAGAGAGAGAGAGAGAGAGAGAGAGAGAGGGAGGGGGGAGAGAGAGAGTGATGCGTGCACATTGTGCTTGTTTGCAAGTACAACCAGCAACAGTACATTGATAAGCAACTGAAACTCACTAACTGTATATTCTGTAATAAAGAAATTCACCACCTCACCAGATACTCTGCTTGTTGTCTTGTCTTAATCAGGATTATTTATTTTGATGCTACCATCCAAAAATGATATTGGTGAGGGATTTCTCTGGGAAATATCCTCTAATTATTTTAAACGACTTTGCTAAGTGTGCACATAAACTCTCATTTAATTCTGGTAATTAAAGCTCGACTGAGGACTGACTTGAGATTTACGCAAGGGTATAATTGCCATAAAAACCCTCTGGCCACAGTTATGCCATTAAGCTGCGACAGAAAACAGATACACACAATTACTCTGCTGTGTGACAGGGGGGAGGGCACAGGGTGTCACAGTGTTCACGATGTGTGTGTGTGTGTGTGACTGAGTGTGACTGAGTGTGACTATGTGTGTATGAAAATGAGTGTGTGTGTGTGTTTAAGTGGGTGTGTGTACCTGAGTGTGTGTCTGAGTGTGAGTGTGTGCATGTGAGTGTGTGTGTGACTTGAGTGTGAGTGTGTATGAAAATGAGTGTGTGTGTGTGTGTGTGTGTGTGTGTGTGTGTGTGTGTGTGTGTGTGTGTGTGATTAAGTGGGTGTGTGTACCTGAGTGTGTGTCTGAGTGTGAGTGTGTGCGTGTGTGATTAAGTGGGTGTGTGTACCTGAGTGTGTGTCTGAGTGCGAGTGTGTGCATGTGAGTGTGAATGTGTATGTGTGTGCGTGCCTGTGTTTGTGTGACTGAGTGTGTGTGTGTGTGTTTGTGAGTGTGACCGAGGGTGCGTGCGTGTGTATGTGTGCATGCATGTGTGTATGAGTGTGTGTATGAGTGTGCGTGTGTGCGCGGCTGAGTGTGTGTGTGTGTGTGTACATGCTGGGGGCAGGCTTACTTTCACTCCTATTTTGTGAAGATGCAGTGCAGATGAACACACACTTACAGTCTCACATCCCCGCTCTGGCTGAGTTTTGAGAATCAATTACTAAAATGTTCAGGCTGTAATGACAGCCATTGGGGACGTTACTCAAACTGCGCTTTGATCTGTTATTAATTTACAACACAGAGTACACCACACAGTGACATTACATCAAGCGCAGTAAACAGAGCCATTGCCCTGAAAACGTAACTGTTTTCTCACACTGATGAAAGCCTAAGGATTCGAGTCAATGGTTCGTTATGGCGGTATTTCATTATTGGAGACAACCAACCAAAATAAACAAACTCCTACAATAAGTTAACATGGTGTCCTTTTGGCCATTGCCCAAACGAAACCATTAATACTGCAGTAAGAGAAAATGCACATCATGTATCTTTATCACCACAGATTTACGCTATTGTGCAGCACTGAATATGTTTGAACGCATCAATAGACATCAATACCCCATCAATATACAACTGTACATTGACTAAAAACGACATTACCATTCAAATACAGCAGCATTGTAATAGCACTACACAATCACAAAAGCCTACCAATGCAGAATCTACAGCATGCAGTACTGTAGTAATCTGTACTTGTGTTCCCATAATCCAACACTGACTACACATTACACAGTAAGAAATACGCAAAGGAAGAGCCGTGCTCTTCTGATTTAGCGTAACGTGCTTAACATGCTTCGTCTATCAAACGCAAAAAAATAAACCCCCAACTTCAGTTTTTCTGTCTCAGTTAAATCCCCGAGAGCTGCTTGTTGGGAGAGGCGAGAGCCCTTTCCTAACATAATAAAATACATGCTACTTTTCCCCCTTTGTCTTCCAAGTGCACTGCAGTGTGTCTGGCGGCACTGCTCCTGGTTACAGATGGCTGATTATTTTCAACCTTGATGCATCAGAACAGGATTTTCTCTTTGAAGAGGTTGTTGCTTCTTTTCTTGCTACAACACAGCACTCTATTGGCGCTGCGTTTTTTTTTCTGTACAGTATAATACAGTCGGGGGCTGGCAACAAACACAGCCAGCGCTTTGTGTTACGGTGGGGTCGTGCTGGATTTTAATACCAGAAGTGAAACAAGAAAACGCGTATTATGAATGCGCAACTCAGCTTGTGATTTTTAACCACTGAAAATCTGCCGCTGCAACAGCTGCAACACCTGCCATTACCATATACAGCCCACACTCCCACTCCCAAAAATCTCTTTGAGTACAACTTGAATTCCCTCCCCTCCTCCCTCGTGGGTCCTGGAAACCCCCCTTTATCGCTGACACTCACTCATCGCACCTCCTGAACGCCTCTCTCTCATTAAGGACGAGGAGTGCCCATCAAGGCCTTTTAAACTGCCACACACCTTGACATCACACCATAAAACCTTCTTCCGCTCACTGACATGACGTTCCTAATTACCCCCACCCCCCCCACTTCCCGAGGGCTAAGTTTCTCCCCCAGCCTTCTCCATACTCCCCCTCACTCTCCTGGCTTGAAGCCCCCCCCCCCCCCCCCCCTTACCTCTGTGCTCACAGTTCACTGCACGACCCCTGTCTTGTCTCTCTCTTACTGACAGCATGACCCCCACTCTTCTCACTCAATGCCTAAATGCTCCCCCAGCGTTATGCTTACTGCGTACACATAGCTTTGCACACTTTTAGAATTGTGAGCTGAGACAGAAAAGTGACTGGCAGCAAGTCTGGAGCCCTGCACACACCTGAACTAACCCGCCTTGCAGTATCTCTTCACTCTGACAGTTGTTTAGCCCCTGGCCTCATCCCTGCTAATAAAAGCGCTCTCTTGATCCCTTTCCAGGCCAGTGAGTAACATTGCTTGCGGGCATGCGTGGGGGGTGGGGCGGTAGGTTTTGGGGGGGGGGGGGGTGGGTCACACGCTGCTGCTGAACCAAAAATGAAAACGGACAAGTCTCGCCCCGCAATGCCCGAAGAGTCGCCATCTCTTTAATTCACCTAACACCGGTGAACACCGCCAGAGAGGGAGCTGATGTTGTCTGTCCCGGATCACCGCTGAGCTTGTCTGCTCGGATGAAGTGTGTCTCACGTGACAGAGAGCAGCGCGTAAGATTTGAACTCTGGACTCTGAAGGATACACACATGCCTGAGGGACGTATGTTTGATTCCCATGTGGGGCACTTTTGTTGCAACCTTGAGCAAGGTACTGTATCTCAGCCGCTCCATTAAAAAGCAAGTAGAGGCATACATTTCTATGGAAGTAATCGAATGGCCAAATTTATTTCATCCAAGGTACTCACCTTTCAGGAAAAGGTGCACAAAAGCAGTTTAAATACATACTTTAGCGTAAAACAGGACAATCTATCTTCTAGGACTGCACTGTATTTTCCAGTAGGAAAAAGACTGTTTGCAGAGATGAGCTGCCACATAACCTTCGTTTGTATCTTTAAGGAGTCAATACTATCAGTTTCCTCCTCGGGTTAATAGTATTGCATGCCACCTATTGTTAACTGCATAATCAAGAGTCTTCCTGAAAGCTACACTGAAAACGACTCGAGAACGAATGGAGACATGATTTATAGCAGAGGAGTTTTAAATACATTCTTATATTACTTAGCTGTGGGAGGGGCCTGGATTAGGACAAGGGAATACAAGTGGTTTACCACCACCAAATGACACACTCCAAAGGATCATGCATGCCTGGCTGTAAGCGCACACACACACACACACACACACACACACACACACACACACACGCGCGCGCACGCACGCACGCACGCACACACGCACGCACACACACACGCACACACGCACACGCACACACACACACACACACACACACACACACACACGCGCACACAGGCACGCGCACACCCAAGCACACACACACGCGCACACACGCACGCACACGCACACGCACACCCGCACACGCACACGCACAGATATAGTAATTACAGAGAAAATGCCAGCTTTTACTGCTTATCTGAAGAAATGGAAGCTGATGAAAAGTTAGGCGACTAAAAACCACCTAAACTAAAACAATTGGGTATTACTCTAAATGAGCAACTTTGCTTTTTATTGAGTTTCTAAGCAGATAAAGCCCTACCATACCCAAACTGCACACTGAAACACTCACAAGATATCTTTCTACCCAATTTTCGGTGTTTGTAATTAATTAGTGAGGTGTCTGTGCAAACCCAGCTTTTTCAACAGGGATTCTAGGTTCTAGGTTTACAGGACATGGCTGGGAACGCTCAATCACTTAACACAGTACCTCTCCTCATCCAACATATCAAATTTAAATTTTCACTGGAATTCTAATTTTAAAAATATGCTCAGAGCAGCTGACAAGTATTTAAGCCCGTTACTTGGGGGCACAGAGATTAAACAGTGTTAGAGGTAGGGAAAGTCACACTGCCCACACAGCAGGTATTAGGGATACTCCTAATAATAGCAGTGAGGGCAAATCAAATAAAGACCAACCAGTGTATCATTTTGTCGGGGGTGGGAGCACAGGTAACAGATGCCATCGTTTGAATGCCTGACGTGTAATAACTATTTTTTAGGCTTAGAGTCTTGAGATAACTGGGGGCCATGGGACTGATTATGTGCCCCCGAATACAGAGGACAGGGATGTGTGCAACGCTGTTGGGAATAAACTGATCGGAAAGATCAACATGTGTGTTTTTAAATTTTACACCAGCCAAATTTACTCATATAAACACCTCAACAGGGAGGAGGCCACAAACATACTTAGTTATACTTCAGACCTTGTTAGTTTATATAGTGGAACGTCGTAAGATAGGGTGGGGTAAAGAACTTTAATAATTGCAGATGCTTCACATGAGTAAGTAAGTTACTTACTTAGAGAGACGGGAGATTCTTGATAAATCAACAGTAAAATCTTTATGCAATCTCTTGAAACTACTGAAACTCCCAGTGACTGGAGACGAGTAAGATACCAATGTATATGAAAGGGGGTCACTCTGTTACAGGAAATGGTCTTTGCTAGTTAAAACAGTTTTGCAGATTGTTAAATTGCATCTCATGCAAGATTCCTGGATCTCTCATGAGGGACATTGACATTTATTTCTGAAAAAAGATCATAAGGGATAGTCATGACATTTTTTCAGAACGGCCTTGTGCTTAACAAATCTCCTGGACTCATGATCAAAATGAAATTAGTAGCTTTAAAGGTGTTGCATTTGAGATTGTCTTAAAGAGGAATAAAAAGACAGTGCTAGATGCACTCTACAGCTCTATACTAATGCCAAATTACTGGATCTTGATCACCTGAATTGTTTTTTCTTGTTATTCAACCTGTTGTTCTTATGAATATACAGCAAAACTGTAACCTTTTTACAGAATGTTCATCATCCTTTTAGATTTGTCCAAAATGCTTCGCATTCCCAACACTACAGAGAAAGTTTTTTTGAAAACAAACCTTCACGGAGCAGTTTGACTTTATTCGTATCACATTTTGCGAAGAACCATAAATGGCAACCACAAATCCACCAATAGGCTTCCATGGCACCGCGGTATTTTCACCGATTTGATGTAACAAACGTGAGTGAGTGTGCAAGCGTGCCGCGGAGCGCGTGTGCGTGTGCCCGTGGGGTGTGCGTGTCTGGGTGTCACTAACCCCGCAGGTGTGACTTATTCCACAGATGTCACGCTTGGCGAATCTGAATCCTAATGTAATCTCTGAGGCTGCAAGAGAAGCGGGACGGATCTGCGGGGGGATCTGCCGCTGCCTTTGGGCTGGAGGATCGGCGGAACATCATTGGAGCAGACAGGAATGGAAAGCGATCCTTTGCCCGTTTTATGGCTTTCTCTTTGGCCCTTCTGAGAAGACATAAAATTGTGATATCTGGTGATTTACTGCGACAGGAAGAGAGGAAGAGAGAGAAGAGAAGGCGAAAGGGAGGGGTGGTGACGGGGGGTGGAGGTTTAAACATGATGCAAACCATTTGGAGGGGAGAACGGAGTCTGCCAGCACAGCCTGCTCTGTTTAAACTGGAGAGGAAGTGGCCGTATATACAGCATGCCAGCAAATGCTCTTTCACACACACACACACACATGCGCATGCACGCGTGCGCACACACACTCACATCCACACACGCACACACTCACACCCACACACGCACATACACACACACACTCGCGCATGCACCCACACACACACTCGCGCACGCACCCACACACACTCACACCCACACATGCACATACACACACACACTCGCGCACGCACCCACACACACACTCGCGCGCGCACCCATACTCGCACCCACGCGCGTGTGCGCGCACACACACACTCACACCCACACACGCACATACACACACACACACACACACACTCGCGCACGCACCCGCGCGCACACACACACACACACACACACACACACACGGACACACTGTCCCTCTTGAGGTCTGTCAATGGCTGCTGAGTACTCTTGTTATCTTTCTATTACGTTTCCTTGCATCATCTTATATTAAGTTTCTTTACATCACCAATCATCATCATATTATCATTACTATTATTATTACAGTCTTCGAGGCCACAGGGCAAACGCAGAGCGCAAAACTGAAGCTGGAGGAAGAAAAAAAAAACAAAGAAAGAAAGAGGGAGAGAGAGGGAGGATAAAAGGTC
>NC_050585.1:49905468-50072968 GCF_013368585.1 Megalops cyprinoides | reverse complement strand
TGTAAGCACACTGTCTGGCTTTCCAGACTCCGCGGAGCGTGAGGAGATCACGTGACCGTGAGGTGACGCAGCGCTGGCCACGGGGGTACGGGCCTTCTTTTGCGTGCAGATGGGGCCCACACGCCTATCCCTCCCTGCGGATTTTAAACGCTGTGCCCAGCATCAGACAGCACCTGCCCTGACGTGCCGCGGGCAGGCGATTCAGAGGAACCTGGGCTCTGTCCCCTGCCTCTCACAGGGTCAGTCGGGATCACCGCACTGCCGCTACGACTGACGGCATCTGACCAGACTAACAGAGTCAACAGGCGCAGTGCGATGTGGTTATGCAACCGATTAGCAGCTGAAGTGTGAACTGAAAAGTATTTTTCTTTCCTCGAGATGTGTTTGCGAACGGTTTAATCGCAATTTACTGCCCTACAAATCAAATTATTTTCTGTTTGGATTTGGATATATCTGAAGGTCTGTAGTTGACAAAATAACGGTTGACACACCCTCGGCGGGGAGTGAAGGAAGAGGGATACGGGCTGACAGAAGAGTGCGAAAGCTCGTAAGGAGCTCCGGAACGACAGAGCGCGAGCGGAACGGAGGGTGAGAGCGAGACGGAGAAAAGCGATACGAGCGTGTGAGTGACAGACGCAGCCCGCAGCCGGGCGGGAGCGAGCGACGGGGAGAGGAAGGAGGGAGAGTGTGAAAGAAAAGAGCGACAGACGCAAGAGGCCCTCGAACGGAGGGGTGAGAAGGAGACGGGGTCGCAGGGGAGAGGGGTGCCGACGAGCGGGCGAGTTTGAGCTGATCGGGAGAGAGAGAGAGACAGAGAGAGGGAGAGAAAGGGGGGTAGAGAGAGAGAGAGGGGCAGAGAGAGCCAGAGAGAGAAAGACAGAGGGAGAGAGAGAGAGAGAGAGAGCGCGAGACAGAGAGAGACAGAGAGAGAGAGAGGGGCAGAGAGAGCCAGAGAGAGAAAGACAGAGGGAGAGAGAGAGAGAGAGAGCGAGAGACAGAGAGAGAGAGAGAGGGGCAGAGAGAGAGCGAGAGAGCGACAGACAGAGAGAGGGATGGGAGACGACGCCGGGGGGCATGCCGCAGGAGGCGCTGCTGACGCCCACGCTCTCAGACACAAGGAGGGGCAGCGCCCGCTGTCGTCAGCCTGCCCGGGATCAGGAAGTGTGCAGGGGATAAGGCGGCCATGTGGCAGGATGTTATGGATTTCTAATTAGAGCAATTCATCTGTCAGCAAGGCCTCGCTTTCACTGCTCTTCCAGGGTGCTCATACACACACAGCGCGCTGCCTCTCTCCTGCTCACTCTTCTCAGGCCCCTCCACCCCGACCCAGCCGGCTCAGAAACAAAGCGTCAGCGTCTTAAAACTTTACACAATCACAGTCACCTAAACTCATTAGTAATTCCATTTAGCTGAAACGTTATATTAGTGACATCTAGTTAATATGTTAGTAACATCTAGTTAACCTGCCAGCACGAGACACTGACAGCTAGTTAAACGTTTATCGGAGGAGATGTTAACGGCGGGAGCTTTACTCTGTAGGTGTTCACTTTCAGTGTCTTTACGTAATCTAACACAGTTTTACACAGAACTCTGGGTATTTATAGACCCAGTTATGAGACTCTCCTCAGCGGTCCTGTTAACAAATTGCTGGATGCCTTCATAATAGCTGGCTGTCCACTGTACCAACGCTGGCCAGCTACATTAGCCTGCTGCCTGTGTAACTAGGCTTGGGTCTCGCCGTCCGAGTGCCACAGCACACAGGGAACAAAATAACGGCAATAAAATAAATGGTCTCGACACAGTAAGCGGGAGCTGCGAAAAATGAGCAACTGCTTTTGAAGCTGCTTGAATAGTATCGTCAGAAGCAATGTGTCCGACGCAAACAATGCTAATAAGGACGCGGACGCCTGTGACGCTACGCCTCACGCGGGAGCAGCGGCGGCGCTGGACGTGCACAGGGCGTACTCGCGTACATGGCAGGCGGGAGCGCGGAGGAACCCCGCGGCCGCAGCCCGGACGGGGGGGGGGGACATGAAATGGAGCGGGACTGGCGGAATGTTTCAATGAGAGAATTCCGCTCTCTTTTTCCCTTTTTTTATCGGAACATTCCAGCGCAGCGCGCAGCGAGGGGGGCGAGGGGGGGGGGGGGGGGTGGTGGGGCGAGGGGGGGGTGAGGGAACAGAGAGCAGTGGCCTGAGGGATGTTTAGATAGGTGCAGGCTGCCACTAGGAAGTCCGGGCTCCAATATAAACACACCGCCACACAGCCCAGCACTCACAACTGTGGGAGAAATGTGCCCGGAGACACAGGGAGAAGGGGAGTGAGAGAGAGAGGGAGGGAGGGAGAGAAGGAGCGAGGGAGGGAGACGAGGGGAGGGCGGGTACCCGGCAACTTCCATATCTCTGGTGAATACACACACACACAGCTGACTCTGGTCTCACAGCAGACTTCCGCTCTCCCTCACCGCATGTCTCCAGGCTAGTTTTAATACCTTTATCCTGATGTAATCTCACACAAACCCTGACCCCTTCCCAGGCTGGTCCACTCCGCTCTGGTGTAACGGGGTCCCCCGGGGCGACCCTGTCCCTATGCGCTATGCGCAGTGCACTACAGCACTCTCCCACCCCTCCACGCGAGCGCCGCGGCGTTCGCTCGATCTGCGACGCGAGTCCGGCCCGGCCCCGTCCACATCACGCTCAGCTTTCACGGGAACGGCGGTTCGCCAGCGCCTCGGCAGCCTCACTGCGACCGCCCCTCCGACGGGTCAAAGGCCGGGCGGGTCGGCGGGCGTCGCCGTGACAGTGACGTCACCCGACCGCGGACGATACGGCGAGAGAGCCGCTCGCAGCGCGCGGGGAGAGGGACAAACCGGAATGACAGGGAGGGAGGGAGAGGCATGACAGTGATGGACTCACACCCCAGCTCTGACCCAGCCCTGCAAGCCAGCATGCCAGTAAATACTCACTCACCAGCCCTGCTCTTCCAGGAATGGCACCGTTCCATCCGCACCCTCCTCTCCCACACAGCGTGACACACACACACACACACACACACACACACAGACCGTCACACTGATGCAAACACCGATCCTGACACAAACACTGATAAACTCAGGACGCACACATACATTTTCAAATATTAAGGGGATTTGTCGTTTGCGGATGTGCTGTGGTTAGCATGTGGTGACCTGTCATGGCAGAAGCATTGCTGTATTCACTGGAAAGCCACTTACAGGAAAGCTGCTGCTGTATGGATTTTTTTTTCCTCAAATACAGTGACGTCACTATATCTATTATTCCTTTTTGTGTGATGGTTTTAGCCTTTGATATTTTGTAGGTTCAAATACATGCTATTTAACTGAAACATGTGCTGGTAAAATTTACATAGCACGTCTCCTATGGATGTAGAATTGGCATCCGGACTCCATATATAATGCAAATATTTTGGCGACTAACATCATAAATATCAAACCATATGAATGCTCACATGAGGAAAATAAGCTTCACTCTGCTGTGCAAATGAAGCTTTTTCAGTGATGGAGTACTTTGTTTTTGCTTGATAACATCTGTAAAGCAAAATCTTGAATATATGAAATGAATCCCAAGTTCGCAGACAGTTTAGTTTACACTTTTGCAAAATAAGTGCGCTGTGTGTATACTGATGCAACTCAACAATACTGCAGATGTTTTTTCTCCACCAACAAGGGTGGGGTAGGTTATTTTAGTGAGCTGGCACCACCCCAGAGACGTATGGAAACTGCAATACTGAACACTACCATGAAACGTGTGGATCGTGCTTCCGAATCTCACCATCCTTTTAGAGAGAACGAGTTGAGCTTGACAGCTGCACATCAAATGAGAAACGTGAATTCAAAAAGATGAACATGTCTTATTATTCACACAGAGATTATGCGGGTTTTCATTTCATTCCATCGTTTGTTTTGCAAATCATAAAAGAAGGCAGGACACCCTGCACTGCAGCCTTTTCTTTTCTGTGACGTGTCCCTGAAATGTCCGTCACTGCAGAGCCAAGGTGTCGCATTCCTGATCCACAGACACACAGTGCGATTAGCCACCCAGCTTGCTCTTTCAATTAAGCAACGCTCATTCGAACACAAAAAAAGTCAAAGAATTAAACGAACACAAGGAACAACAGATTACATTACTGTCATTGAGCAGATGCTCTTACCCAGAACAATTTACACACGCTACAATTCTTACACATTATCCATTTATAAAGCCGAATATTTACTGAGGCAGTTACGGGTTAAGAACCTTGCCCAAGTCACAGCAGCAGTGCCCTATCAGGGAATCGATCCAGCAACCTTTTGGTTACAAGCCCTAAACCTTACCACTATGCTACACTGCCACCCCAACAGATACTAATAGCAACTAATTCTATGGCAGATAAGCAGGAATTCCTCTCTCTTGTTATGTAATGATTCCCTGCTGGTTAAGATATTCGTCTGTGATAAAAGTGTTTTCAGAGTTTCCCATCCCAATGGTAATCATATTTGTAAAATTGCTCAATGAGTTCAGCTCAACAGATAATAAAACCCCCCCCCCCCCCCCCCCCCCCCCCCCCTCAAATGATCTGTTCTGGCTTGAAAGGTCCACAGAAATTTTCAGTGCGATGGTGCTCCCACGTTTCGGGAGGGCTGATATGTAAACAAGCCTCTTTCCTACTTCACGACTGAAATTTCATCCTGTGACTGGACCAGTCCTGTGACTCTTGCTGTTACTATTGCGAGGAAAGTGATGCAAGCGTGGTACTGTGAAATCGAGACAACGCCTCAAGAGTCCTAGAAGGAACAAGTGCACGGCATTCTGGGAGCACACGCTTGGTATGAAGGCACAACTCTAGCAGTGCAATGCTGCATGTTGAAAGCGGTACGTTTCATTCTTTGGGGGAGACCCCTGGGAGTGACCCCCTCTACAGGAGACGATACAGTGCAAGGTCCTGCAGATTCCCTGACTGGCAGACCACTATGCATGTGATGACCAACGTACTCTCAATCCAGGGAGGTGTTTACACTGGCACAAGTGTATACACCCCCGCGTGCATGTGCGCGCACACGCACACACACACACACACACAGAAACGCAAATACACACGCTGACACCGGACCAGGAACACAAAAAGGCACGCCCTAAAACAGAGACACCAAACACGCATACTGACTGAAAACTCAACTCGCATATAAATGCTATCACGAAGAAATACTGGAGAGGGGGAAAAAAAATAATAAAAGCGTTCAAAAAAAAAAAAAACCAACAAACTGCAAAAATGACAAACAGCGCGTGCGGACGACCTTAGCAGATGTTCCTGGCAGAGCCAGCAGCCACTTCACCGGCCTTATCTGCACATCTACTTTCCACTCCTTTCTGGAACCTTCCGCTGATGCAGCCCAGAGGCCAGGGTCCACATTCTGCCTCTTCTCTCTCAGGGCTGATAAGGGGAGGGGGGGGTGAAGTGCTTAAAACAGTCCTCGAGGTGCTCTGCGCTGCAGGTATGAGTCTCTAGCACGGGGCCTGTGTGAGGTGCAGGCGCTCCGAGCTGGACACTGCGTCTGATGGCCGTGGGCTTGTATCCTGAGGGACGCCGCTGGTGCGCTCAAGAGCGTACGCGCTTTACCAGTCAAACATCCAGGAGCAGAAATGGGTCACAGTGTGGGTGTGTGTGGGTGTGTGTGTGTGCGCGCGCGCGAAGCGTTCAAAAATGTAAGCTGGATGAGGGTGTCCGCCGTGCGCATAAATAACATAACTGTTACAGCCGCGCTAGGCTGGGCTGTGGAGAGAGAGAGAGAGAGAGAGAGAGAGAGCGACTGTGTTCTGAACTTGTGACAGTGGGGTTATGAGTTTGAATTCCTGTCCAATGAAACCGCACCGCCGCGGCGTGACTGAGAGAGTCACATTAACCGCACGGCTCAAATAAAACCCAGGGAAAATCATTCTGTGTATACACTGCGCATTTACTGTATACACTGGAGTGCAGTGAGCGCAATCCGCCAGGCCCCTATCAGGCAGCGGTCTTATCTCAACGGCTGATCTTCATTAAATATATTCCAGCTATTGAATTCAATTACTGAGGATTACTTTCAAACAAGGTGATTTACAATGCCTTAAATTGGACAGCTTTCCCACTTCACAACCCATACATTACCTATTTTAACTGCAGCAACTGAAGTACTGCCTGCTTTTGCGTACAACTCTCGAAGCACATCAAAAATGTACACTCACTGACACTGAAAATCTAACTCATCCAGATGATGCAAGACACAAGACAGATGATGCAAAATGAAACTGAAATTTTTTTGTTTGTCTGTACAGTAAATATCTATAAAATATCAAGGGAGCTATCAAAAACAGAACGATATGTTGTGAGCCAAAATCAATGTAGAACAGAATGGAAACAATTTATTACTTGTGGCTTATTTTGTAGACTACATAGCTGACAATTTTACACTATACAGTATAACCTCAATAATCCAAACCTCAGAGTTAAGAACACTTTAAAGATTCCCAGTTGGACGACTCCCAGTCCCAAAGTGTTCGGATCACAGGGGTTCTACTATATTCGACTGTTTATGTGAAATGTGAAGATACCTAAAAGAAAAGTATATTTGTGCCTTTCGAATCTATCCATGCAACACAAGGCAAACAATAAATCTTTCCTATTCACTCAATGTACCTCCACTGAAAAATGACTCTTGAGGAGAGATGATTGCTCCTAAAATGCATTCTAAAATAATACATACAAAAAAAAAAAAAAAAAAAAAAAACAATTACAGCAATGCCACTACAGACACAGGCCATATTTCTGCAGTCTACGTATGAAGTTCAACAACACCTAACACCAGCTGGGGGAAAAAAAGACACTACAATCTCATTACCAGAGCTGGTGCTTAATAATAGCAGTGATCCTACTTATTATACTAATTACACATTCTTGTAGCAGTACTGCTTTTATATATATTACCTTTTAAATGTGCACATTTACTGCATAAGTTAAGTAGGGCTATGTTACACAAAATAACGTAGCATTGCTTTGTAATAGTGTTTTCTCGGTTTGTGCGAGATAATATAGTCCAAATTGTTTTATGTGACTTGACTTCATTTTCATATAAATCATTAATAGCGGATCTTTTTTTCCAAGCGTTTTACTGACTTAAAAGGAATTGCACACTTTTTGCATTGCAGTGTCAAGGAACTGTCCTGTTTAATTGTTGTTGTAATTTGCATATGGATTTAGGGTGATGCCAGTGTGCAAAAACAAGGATACTCTTTTCTGCTTTAGATAAAAATAACATTCTAAATGACATCAGCAGACACCTAGCATAATGCAAAAATAGTAAAAATTCCCTTTTACTGCCAAACTTGTCTTCACTCTGATGAGTGAAGCTCACAGCTGTTAATTGTGCATATGGTTTGAGGTTTCTGACATCACTTACCAAAGCATTTGTTTCAACACAGCCCTGGGAGAACATCTTTTCGATTAAATAACGTACTTCAAAGCATATAATGACTACAGCACATAAAGAAAGGCATATTAACAACTAAAACGGGTGTAGCAGAAAGAACAACTGATACAGATAAAATAATTTATCCAGAAAAAAATCCTCACTGCAACAATAATCCTGCTAGTGGATTTAAAGACAGTACTTAATGTTGCTGAAATGACAGATTGCCCAAAGTAGCATGTTTAGGTCCATGGACATTACAGCTGCAATGGTCGCACCTGAGATTCAGACTTGGGGGATACTTGTAGGTCTGAGATGCCAGACTCTTTAACAATGGCACATGCTGTTGATTGAGACAACAAATGCTCTGCTAACACAGAGCGTTGGTGTCATGCACTAATACACAAAATGCAATACAGAAGAATAAAAAGAGTGTTGAAAGAGTCTTGGGACTGAGGATTTATAAACTATCTGACACAAGCATGCGTGCCCACTGAGAGCATGTGAAAAAAAAAAAAGAGCCCTGGAGCTATGGAAGGGGAGCGCCTTGATTGGCCAACCAAATTATTCTGAGCAAGCAGGGATTTATACAGTCCCCTAATGCCCGTTTTCTCACGGCAACTCTGTTAAGGAGTTCAGACAACGCTCGATTGCAAAGAGGCACAAAAAAAGGACAGACGGCCCACAGGACAAGTGCTTGTTTTCGAAACCTGAATTCATAAGCTCCCTGCAAAACTTGGGAGTGTCTGTGGTCATTTTCAGTGGAACCTGCCCCACAAGGGATGAGAGATTTCAAGACCAGTTTACCACTGGGAGGATTCCTATCCAGCCCAGGAGACAAAGCCGCATCGGAAACTGGCCGGGACACCAGGTTTCTCACCCCTGCTCTTTCGAGAAGGGTCACTGTGGTATGCAATGACCACAGCTCAGTCATGAATCCAGATGAACATCTCATCCGAAACACGGAACCTCCCATAGCACAGTGGCCCCATCATCACAGAGGCACTGGATCTACTCCATCCACAGGAAATGTGCCCCCTGCTGGCTCAACAACACCACGTCTAGCAGCAGCTCGATTCCCCTGAGGTGGCCTCCCATCCAAGTGCTAACCAGGCCCGTTTAACTCGAACCACTCTCATGTGAAGGCTACTGGGTGGTATGGCTGCTGGCTTCAGCCTAATAATGGATCCCTATTGCCACATAACATCAAGGGAGCATAGCACTGACTGCTAAAATTTGTTTATTTGCTTCTACCACGCCGGTATTTGTTGAGCCCAATAAAACCGCGGCCGTAAACTCCCAGTAATTTC
Source organism: Megalops cyprinoides (assembly GCF_013368585.1). NCBI lineage: Eukaryota > Metazoa > Chordata > Actinopteri > Elopiformes > Megalopidae > Megalops > Megalops cyprinoides. Next base: position 50,064,199 of record NC_050585.1, on the reverse strand, counting down.
CTCCGAACATAAAAATTGGCCAGCAGCGCGTACGGAGAGGGGGCTCGGAAGGTGGGCGTGGTCGCGGGGCAACACCTGTGCTGTGCGTCTGCACGGATCCACCGGAGGTGCTAATTACATTACAGCTCACAAACGCAACCTGGGACCGAAAATAGAAGCTTTGGCGGGCTTTGATGGGCCGCCACGTGTGGATTCCCCAACGCCGAGGGGGAAGGAAGAGCAAGAGGGCGAATGAGGGAGGGGGGAAACGGGGGGGCGGGGGGGGGACAGAGAAAAAGAGAGAGAGAGAGCGAGAGCGCGAGAGAGAGAGACAGAGAGAGAGAGAGAGAGAGCAAGGCACACAGAAACAAAAGCAGAGTGACTAATTTATGATGGAAAAATCCAAATTTGTCTCCCAGGTCGAGTCCTAATGCCGCCTCTCTGTCATTCAAAGGATTTTTTGATATACATAAATGTATTTTTTTTTTCATGTGGTAGCCTGGAGCAGATGCAAGAGGGAGGGAGGGGGGGTACCTATCTGGATTAAAGGCACTGGAGGTGCAGGTGTCTGGGCGAGAGCGAGACGGGGGAGACGCAAACATGCCCCTGTATTCTCCCCACCTGTGCGTAGGTGCGTGTGTGTGTGTGTGTGTGTGTGTGCGCGTGTGTGTGTCTGTGTGCGTGTGCGCGTGTGGTGGTTTGTCCATCACTCCGAGGAGACGACGGGGAGGGGGCGTGTTTGCAGGTGGCTTGACTCCAGGGAGACGAGCACCCCGAGGTGAGCTGAATTAATGAGGAAGAGGGGAAGTTTGACTTCAAATGCGGACTATGATAACACATATCTCCTTATCTCTTCTTTCATCAGTCTCTCTCATCACGCCCTTGGCTCCTTCTGAGCCAACCTTTCAGTAAAAAGATAAGTGAGTGACAGATTTAAGATCTGCTTCCACAATATTACCATTATTATTCATACAAGCGTCGCAATGAGGTACAAATGAAAATCAACTGTTTGGCAGACAACCGCAGACTAAACGAGTAAAACTTAGTGATGTGAGGGAGCTGCTTGTGCATAAAGTGCAGTTTTCTCCACTCCACACTGTATAACGCTGACAAACACACGTATGTGCGAGACAAATTCCTGACATGGGAAAACTGATCACAAAAAAGCACCAAGTAACTTTTTTTTGTCAGAGGTAAGAACTTGATGGGAACCCTCCCAACCAAATATAACACCCAAACCACAGGCAATGAGTATCTCTGAAAAGCATCCCAACACAGAGGTCCTCAGCCCTCAGATAAGACCCATTTACTAGATTTCAGAGAGATGCGTAACAGGATCATTTGCAGAGGAGTTTACTGAAATCGGGACTGGTGAGATCACCAAATTGTTATCTTTTGATACGACAGCCAACTGCCTCATCAAGCCTGCCCACTTACAGAAAAGAAATCCCACAGAGCGGGACGGTTTTGGCTCTCGCGAGACGAGTCTCGTCGTAAACATGTGAATCGATTTAAAAAAAAAAAGATATTCGGGAAACAGCGAAGCGCTGACCTTTTTGCCCTTAACGGCCCTGTGTCAGGCCTGCCTTTCCGAGCCAGCCCTGAAAAGGCCTGGTGACAAACCCAGAGCTGGACTCAGATAAACACGCGCGGGTTCAGTGGAGGGGTATGGCCTGTTACACACCTGTTTCTTAATGAATAAGGACGAATGAATAATGGCTGCCATGTGGCGGCTGAGCTGGTGTAACACCCTGGGCTTTTGGCCGCTCAGCCGCATACACAGTCTCGGTTTCAGGCCCTCCTGTCACCAGATGGGTCGCTGGGCTTGACACAGGGCTGGGAAAACGACGCTCGCTTCTACCCTGCTCTGTTCTGCTAGTTTTTTTTCTGTAGAAGCGTCTGTTGTGTGCTGCCTTATCGCCTCTTTCCCCACAGGAACCAACATGAAACAAATGAACTCTTTTTTTTAATGACACAGCCTCACGTTCAAATCGACATCAACCTGTGCAAGGTTTCAGACTTTCACTGAGGGAAGAGAATGGGAAATGTATTCAATTTATTAATCTCCCAGCCATGTTCCGCGCAGAAACGCTCAGCTAAAAAGCTCAGTCCCGCAATGCCAGTTCATTTTCCTTTGATTTGGTCAGATTTGACTGAATCACATAATTACCGTCTCTGCAGGAGAATGATGTCTATGAGCGACTCCAGTCCCTTCCGCAAACTGTATGAACTGAATTCAATAGCATTATCTTGTCGTTCGACGTTTAAAGTAATTGTGTGGTATGACCTTCTTTCTGTCATCTGTGCCAGCGAGCCTTTTTTGAGTCGGGGTCAGAGGGAAAGAGCGTGACAGCCTGCAGGAGAAGCGTGCCGGGGGGGCGCACGATGTGGGGTACGCCTGTGGTGTGTGGGGTTTCTCTGGAGACCCGCAGACGTTGGCAGTGGGCTATCAACCCGTCTCCCACTGGGTGGCTGCAGGCCGAGACAGCGCACACATCCCTGACCCCTTCACAGGGAACGAGGGGGGAGACCCCTCTCCTCTCTCTACCCCTCTGCTCCTTCTTTTCACCGCAATCACTCCCATCACCCCCCCCCCCCCCCCCGGTATCTCACTTTCCCCCTTTCTCTGCGGTCGTTCCCCCAATCCCGCTAAAAGTAAGGAACTAATTAACACCAATCAAAATGAAAAGAAGCCACTGCAGTCTGAGGCTTACAGTCCTGGGATACAATACGCCAGGAGAGAACAAATATGCAAATAACGTCTCGCCCTCTCCAAAAGCAAGGAGAAGAAAAACACGCCGAGGGAAAATAAGAACCAGAGGGAGAGGGAGGAAGACAAAACCGAGGGAGCGAAAAAGCGTCACTTATAAGTCAAACACAGCCTCCTGTTTACCGCCACATTTTCCATTTTCTCCAATTCTATAATTCTTCACACCCCTCGCAAATCACGCTTTGTAACTTTCTCACCCTTTTCAACTATTTTTAGAATGTTTCCTGAATGACGGGCTTTTTGGGGGGGCTGACCGTGAAAATAAGGAGAATGCTTGTTTTGGGAACTGCTGGGTGTCCTTTTTTTCAGATTTACAGGAAGAAAAAAAAAAAAGAAGATTTCACAGAGGTATAAAGAACATTGTCCTGTATATTATGCTTATTTCAGGCTGTGTACCACTGTTCCCAACATACTTGACTGTTCGCAAGGCGATTTCCTTTGTGGATCAATGAAGTATTACCTATCTATCTAACATGAATACGAGAGACATGAAAAACTGGACGTGCGACGCAGGTTTGAAAAGGCCTGCGAGCTGACGGCAGGGCGGGGGGGGGAGGCCGTGCGTGTGCGACCGCGGAGGGGCTGCTGACAGAGCCCTGTGCGACAGCAGACACGCGGAGCGCATGACGGAACAGACAGAGTTTGGGACGGAGACATAAACAAACACATAAATCCCCCACAGACTGACACAGATATCACCCGGGAGAGAGAGAGAGAGACAGGCACCCGCTGCCCGAGCCCCCCGGCCCCGTCCCCTCCTCTCCCATCCGGCCCCGTCCCCTCCTCTCCCATCATTTCACCCCTCCGTCTTTTGCTCTAACCGGTGCCAATCTTCAATCCTCTAACTCCTTCGTCTCCCCCCCCCCCCACCGCTCTCTTTTACTTGCCCGTTTACAAAACTGCCTCCTCCAGCCCCTCTCACTTCCTTAAATCCTTCTTCAGCTTCTCTGCCTCTCATAGGTGGGCTACGGGCCACGGTGGGCCATACCTTTCTGTAGCAGCTGAGACGGAAAGGCTGAGAGAGACTGACAGAGGAGGGGAAGGAGAGAGCAGTGGAGGCTGGGAGGTGTGCTGAGGCCGGAGGAAGAGGAAGAGATTAGAAAGAAAGAGGGACAGAGAGAGGGAGAAAGAGAGAGGGGGAGGGGAGACACTCCTACCTATGCCAGTCAGGCAGACATAGCTGGGGCTGACCAGTGGCAACCTTATGAATGGAAGGAAAGAGACCCGAATGAAACAGAGCTGCTTAAAACACCAGAGATGATAATATAACCAAACCGCTTCCAAACGGAACGCTACATACTTTAGGAGGAAACAAGGTATGAGGGGGGAAAAAAGAAAAGAAAGAAAGACACAAGGAAGAGAGAGAGGGAGGGAGAACAAGAGAGGTTTATTTTATTAGTCTTCAATAAATATCTGACAGATTTCCTCAGGAAATATCGCAGATCACATGTAAAATAGTTTAAGACTGATGTCAACTGCTGCAACATATGAAATCTATTAATGAAAAGCCACAGCAGGCACAGAAAGAGAGAGAGAGAGGGAAGCGAGGAGAGGGAAAGGGAGAACGCCAGGGTAAGGGAGAGAGAGCAAGGGAGAGAGAGAGAGAGAGAGAGAGAGAGAGAGAGAGCAGTGCTGAAAGTCATGCAAAAAAAAAAAAAAAAAAATCTCACGGCCTTTCCAAATTCTTTAAGAGGTAAAAAAGTCAGCCAAGACACAAAATCAAGAAAAAAAGCAGAAAAAAGTAGGGAGAAAAAAAACTGAACTGAAACACACTCAGACACAGACATACGCACACACACGCGCACAGACACAGACCCCCACACACACACACACACATACACACACACACACACACATACACACACACACACACACACACACACACACACACACACACAGAACTCCACATCCTGCTGGGATCAGAGCCAACATTGCTGCCAGACACAGAGAGAGAGAGGGGATGGATGAAGAGATGGATGAAGGGAAGAGGGAGAGGGATGGTGTGAAAGCAAGCTGGACATTTACCATGTTGCTCAGGGGTAGGAGCTGCCGCTAAGGGTCTCCCCACCGGTGTGGCTGGAGACTAACCTGCCTCCGTGTGTTCACAGCTGTCTGAAAAACCAGTTCTGTCCTGAACTCGGTCTCTGTGGTCACCGAGCACGCACACACGCTCGCACACGCGCACGCACGCTCGCAAGCGCACTTTTAAACATGTGTGCACACCCTAACTAGGGGAAGTGCATATTGCTTGGCTCTGTACCACTGAAGCTGTAGCTCTTATTCGGTTTCAAAATTCCAGTTCCAAATTCACAGTTCGCAAAACGTACAAATGTTTGAATGTAACTACACAAACGATTTGGCCATTTCTTTACATTTTTTTTTTACATTATTGGCATTTAGCAGATACTCTCATCCAGAGCGACTTACATCGGTTACAGTTTTTTTTAATAATGTTATCCATTTATACAGCTGGAGAGTTACTGAGGCAATTGTGGGTTAAGGGTTCAACAGCAGTGGAATCGAACCGGCAACCTTTCAGTTACGAGTTCTACTCTTTATCCACTACGCTACACTGCCTTCCCGTGTCACATAGACAGACGCATGATAGATACACAGATACACGATGATGAAGACACAGGAACAGCCACACGTGTGACGTCATCACACGTTAAAAAAAAAAAAAAGGCAGAGCGGAGCAGCTGTGCGGCAGTTCTGTTTTTGGGGGTGGGGTGAGGAAGCAGCTTGCGGCTCTCCTGCGGGCGCTGCCCACGGCTGCTTCACCATCTCTGCCCCTCCTTTCTCAGCCGAGCCCACGGCCGCAGCCCGGTACCCACATCTCAAAAAAGCACGCCTCCAGGGCCTGGACGCGCACGCTCCGACCAACCAACCGCAGAGAGAAAGAGATGGAGCCGCGAGGAGCGAGAAACGCCTGGGTACTTCTGTTTTTTTTTTTGTTTGGTCTTTCTTATCCTTAATCATCAGCCCTCCACAGGGCACTGTGAGGTTAGCCAGGGCACAGGGAGGGGGGGAGGGGCAGCGGGGGTGGGGGGGATATGAGTAAACAGCCTTCAGCTTTGGCATGCCTGGCGGGGGTGTAAAGATGGTGGGGCAACAGAAGGGCTGCCCGTCGTCTGTGACACGGTGCTGGTGCGTGTAACCGGTGTCTGGTTGACGGCGGGGGCTGGGCTGCGTCAGTGTGTTGGTGTGTCAGTGTGTCGGTGCGTTGGTGACACAGTGCTGTTGTGTGTAAATGGTGTCCGGTTAACGGCGGGGCTGGGCTGTGTCAGTGTGTCGGTGTGTTGGTGACACAGTGCTGTTGCGTGTAAACGGAGCCCTGTTAACGGTGGGGGCTGGGCTGTGTCAGTGTGTTAGTGTGTTGGTGTGTCAGTGTGTCGGTGTGTTGGTGACACAGTGCTGTTGCATGTAAACGGTGTCCGGTTAACGGCGGGAGCTGGGCTGTGTCAGTGTGTCGGTGTGTTGGTGACACAGTGCTGTTGCATGTTAATGGAGCCCTGTTAACAGCGGGAGCTGGGCTGTGTCAGTGTGTCGGTGCATTGGTGACACAGTGCTGTTGCATGTAAACGGTGTCCGGTTAACGGCGGGAGCTGGGCTGTGTCAGTGTGTCGGTGTGTTGGTGACACAGTGCTGTTGCATGTTAATGGAGCCCTGTTAACAGTGGGAGCTGGGCTGTGTCAGTGTGTCGGTGCATTGGTGACACAGTGCTGTTGCATGTAAACGGTGTCCGGTTAACGGCGGGAGCTGGGCTGTGTCAGTGTGTCGGTGTGTTGGTGACACAGTGCTGTTGCGTGTAAACGGAGCCCTGTTAACGGTGGGGGCTGGGCTGTGTCAGTGTGTTAGTGTGTTGGTGTGTCAGTGTGTCGGTGCGTTGGTGACACAGTGCTGTTGCATGTTAACGGAGCCCTGTTAACAGCGGGAGCTGGGCTGTGTCAGTGTGTCGGTGGCAGGTTTGTGACGCCCTGCTGGGCCCGGTACTGTGGGGCGTCGGGGGGACAGGAGCCTCACGTCTCAGTGTAATAAAGCTGGCGTTTGGAGCCTGATGCAGGCCCTTATATGGAGAGGCAGGGCCCTGTTTCTCTCCTCTTCGCGGCACACTCTGTGAGGACCGGGGGGGGGCGGAGACCAACCTCCCAGTCAACATATTTACATATTTGTCAAGATTCAGGGATGTCTGTAAATGGCCGCTGCAGCTGCGGCCACCACAGGTGTTCCTGCAGAGTGGACAAAACGCTCAGCTGACCGATTACAGCTGACTCTTATCACACCGCAACCTCATTACACCGAACACACAGTGAACCTAATGCTGGACACTATCAGTGCTGCTGCATCTGTGGTCTTTCTAAATTCCATTGAATTTAACACCTCACTCACCAAGTCACACCTCGCTCAAGTTTGCTACTGACATCAGCCATGTTAGTGCCCCACACAGGCAACACGCACATCACAGACAGCTGGGGGTCAGAGCAGAAAGGGGACTTGTGCGGGGCTAACAAATTTATTTCTGTTCGGTAAATGACTGAACGAACGAATAAAATAATGATACAAATAGTAGACCATTACGCTCATTAACTACCTTATGATTATCACCGATTTCAATAACCATATGATTACCGTTCTTGTTAATTGTCCTCATCAACGGCAAGGAAAACTCTGAAAACCGACAGCCAAGGAAAATATCTGTTCAGATGAGAAGCTGTATGAAGTGTTTGAAAATAAAACATTAATCATGCAAAATGCACCTGTGCAGAGATATCAGAAATGATACTGTACAGGAGATTGTGCATGCGATTGCGACCTTTATTTAATTACTATCAGTTGCTAAATGATACAGTAAGGAGTGAATCCCAGCATTAGAAATGAAATGAGATTAAAGATCAGAGAAAATGTGTGTGTGTGTGTCCTCTTCACACCACACGACAGCCCTCCAACATCTGTCACTGTGGAGGTTCACCACTGTACACTGTGCGCCCCCCCCAACCCCTCGAGTAGCAACCCCAAAACCCCTCCCCGGCCACTTCACAAAGCGACCCCGAGTGCACCAAAACCGGAAGCCATTTTCTGCGAAAGACCACAGAAATCGTGGGGGATCAGCCGTGCCGTTTTCGCGCAAGGTCGCCTCAGACGAGCAGCCACTGGGGGCCGCATGCAGCTCAGCAACAACCAAATATTAATACACAAACATGCAAAACAAGCGTGTTCACTCAGATAGCTTATGCTGGTTGGCAGGGCAGCTCTGCATAGCCAGCTCTATGCGCTGGGCTCTGGGGACACCGATGACTCACGGTGAGCCTGTGAAATCTGATTTGTAAATGCGTCTGGTCTCCGGCTGCATCTCCTGCACATGCCCGCGGCGGCCGCCGCATCGTTTCCCGGACACTTTGTTCTCAGCAGTGGTAAACTGCAGCGGCGGTAAGATGCAGCGGCGAGCGTGTGTGTGGAGCGACCGCCCCAGCTCCGCACTGCCCAGCCTCTCTTTCTCTCTCTCTCTCTCTCTGGAAACCTGCTCCACGCCGCGCTCGGTAACACCGCCGCGCCTGCCCCTACAGGCCACAGCGGCCGGGCCAACACACACGTTTCTCATATTATGGCCTGGCGTTTTCTGCAAACAGCACGGACAGCACACGCTCCTTCAGATTTGACAAAGGGAGAGAGACTCGCGAATCATTGCGAAATTGTGAATTATCAGGGGTGGCGATTATCGTATTTATGTGAGATTGTGCTATTATCACTCCAATTGTTTACAAAGTGCATGATTTGGCAACACGAATGTGCGTTTACCATGCCAGTGAAGCAGACCTAGCTGACACAATATGACCTGAGACGGAGAGCGATAGAGACAGGAGAGAGAAAAGATGGACAGACAGACAGACAGATAGGACAGAGCTGAAGAACAGAGAACTGACTCTAGTCTCTGGCCTCGCTCTCTCAGGCCTCAGACTGAAAGCAGCCGTCTGTGCGCAGGTGTGTCTGCCTGTCTTCATCAGTGGTCAGCGCTGTCTGCCGCGGGTCTGCACACAGCTGTCAGGGGAGGTGGCGTGTCTGCTGGGAAACGGGGCCTCCTCCATCACCCTCGCACCCGCGCTGAGGGGGGCAGGGGGGCAGGGGGGACCGGTCCTCCTCCATCACCCTCGCACCCGTGCTGGGGGGGCGGGGGGGCGGAGGCGCTCCCGACGGGCTAGCTCAGGCAGAGCGGCACAGAGACCAAACCGTAACAACCAAATATGAATGCTACGTCCGAAGGGATTGGGGCGACAATGTTCCCAGTCAGGCAGGGTTAACTGGCCGAAGGGTTATCTTGCTCCCTTTCCCCACGTCCATTGCTGACCGCGGGCTCCTCTCCCCTCCGCTCAGGGCCGCCGGCGGCCCGCCTGCCAGGGGGAGACGGACACGCGCGCCGCTGGGGTGTGTGTGCGCGTGCCGCCGGGGTGTGTGTGTGCGCGCGCACGCCAAGCTGGGCTCCGTACAACTAGTAGGAATCAGGAGGCCCTTTTGCCTTGGACTAAAGAGGAGGTAGCTAAGTTCAATCTCCATCCCACACAGTGCAGCTTTCTGGCAGGGGAAGCGGTTTGGTATTTTATTATTTATTTATTTATTTATTTTTTTTCTCCTAGCTTTTAATTTAGCGTTATTTCCTTTGAGTCCGGGGTCTGGGCACCTACAAGTATGAATAAACGAACGTCTTTAAAAAATAAAGGAAAAAAGGGGGAGCGAGAAAAGAAAAAAAAAAGAGGAAAAAAACAGGCTGTCTCTTGGGTGCCCTTCTTGCCATCCCATTTCCTATGCATCTGGTCTGTGTTTGTGCTGAGAGAGAGGGGGAGAGAGAGAGAGGGAGGGGGGGAGAGCCGCCTGGGGCCGATTAATAACCAGTGATTTATAAGAAGTTGTATGGAATAATACAATAAAAATGTGAGTCTGCATGTGTGTGCGTGTGCGTGTGCGTGTGCGTGTGTGTATGTGTATGTGCGCGCATTCATGATAGTTCCCTTTTCCTGGGAAATTCAAAACAAATTATCGAGAGTGAAAAAATGTCCAAGCTCAGGGTAAATTGGGCACAGATGCAGCGAAGGCAGGAAATAAAAAGAGACAGAAACAGGGAGAGGGGACAGTGAGGGCAGGGTGGTAAGACAGCAGAGGACCGAGAGGGAGAGGGAGATGGCAGCGCTTTAAGGAGGGATGAGGGAGTGATGGAGGTGGAGAGAGGGAGGGAGGGAGGAGAGGGCGTCAGGGAGAGAGGGGGTGAAGGAGAGGACAGAGGAGCAGCGGAGAGAGAGGGGGAGAGGAAGAAAGGCGAGCGCGAGGGAGAGAGCGAGAGAGCAGCAGAGAAAGAGAGAGAGAGAGAGAGAAGAGACGAGAGATCAGGGGAGTTCCCATGCCCTGGGCAGAGGAAGTGGAGCAGGGGAGGGGGGCACAGTGTGGGGGTGCAGGGCAGGCTGGCGGGAGAGGCGCTCAGAGCTGCAGGCTGTGCTGTGGCCAGGGGCCTTCCACACCGCACCGATGAGACACAGCAGCTGCCCACTCCCACACGGAAACCGGCCAGGTCATGTGACCGCCAAGACGCTCGGGTATTTCTCATCTTGTGAAACGTCCAACTTGTTCTTTGTATTTGGTAAATATTTTTTTTGTCTCTGGTTCAGTGACAATGTGCTTTTTTTTAAAAAAAATATGTAAAAGTATTCTGTCCAATACTATACATCTCTCAAAAACCCTGTTACTTTACTGGTAAAGTACTCCAGGCTACCCCACAGGGCAGATGTCTCCCTTTTGAAGATTCTTTATTTGCATGCATTTAACAAAAACATCCGAGGTGTCTTAATGCTTTGAAGCAGAACTGTTCCTCACATCATGACTTCATGACAAAATTCTGACACAACATTTAGTTAACTTCCACAACTTTTGTATGTCATGGTTCATCCCCACAAACTGCAGAATGGCAGTTAAATTATCAGTTTAATGTGAAGACAGACCGTCCCAGGGTGAGAAGGTGACAAATTCTGTCTCTCATGTATGTTATGAGGGCATGTAATCGGAGACAGAAAATGAAATTGCTGTATTGGAATTGAGAGCAAGAGACCGTATTATGACATAAGAACTTGTGGGAAAGGCAAAGCATTATGACACGGAGCCGGCGTCCCTTCTCCTACGAGTCAGCGCTACGGAGCTATCCCACCCCACAATTACAACTTCTCTGTAATATAATTATAGCCTCGGCTACCGATAAATCATCATTCGGCCTAAAAGAGAGCAAAAGCATGTAAAATCTAATTAAGACCTTTAAAGACAACATTCTGTGTGTCGCCCCCCCTCCCCCCACTCCCCCCCATGGCTCCACTGCAACCGTTAAACTGCAAGGTTAAATGAATTTAAAAAATAAATAAATAAAAGAAAGACACTTGCCCAGTGTATGAATGAATGTGTTTAGGAATGTATTGCTCAGAATTTGCAGCGTTCAAAATGACTGAACAGATCGTCCAAAAGTATGAACAGCAGGAATGGAGAGAGCAGAAATCCGGGGGGGCTGGGGGCTGGGGGAGCATGGGGGGGGGGGGGGGGGGGGGTGGGGGGGGATGAAGAGCAAGGTGGAGAGTTTTAATGCTGCACAGAGCAAACTGTGGCACATTACAGCAGATCAGGGCTGATTATGGCAGAGCAGATTACAGCAGTATATAGGAGATTAGGGCAGTACAGAGCAGATTAGAGCAGTATAGAGGAGATTAGTAGTATAGGGCAGATTACAGCAGAGCAGAAACTGGAGGATTAGGCTAGATCAGAGTTTCGGTGCAGCGCAGGGGCGACAGCAGATTAGGGCAGAGCAAAAGAGCACAGTGCAGATTACTGCAGACCAGAACAGGGATTATTCACATGGATTAGGGCATGTTAAAGCATAAATGCAGATCAGAATGTGGCAGATTAGGGCATGGTAGATCAGATTAGGGCAGATCAGAATATGGCAGGTTACGGCAGACCAGAACAGGGATTATTCACATGGATTAGGGCATGTTAAAGCAAAAGTGCAGATTAGAATGTGGCAGATTAGGGCATGGTAGATCAGATTAGGGCAGATCAGAATTCAGAAGATTAGGGCACGGTAGATCAGATTACGGCAGATCAGAATATGGCAGGTTACGGCAGACCAGAATATGGCAGATTATGGCATGGTAGAGTAGATTAGGGAAGACACGGCCAGAGGTGAATACAGCATATTACGGCAGGGTAAACCTCAAATGGCAGGGGACAGCCAAGAACAGCACGGTAAAGAGGAAGCTGCCACAGGTGACTGGAACTCATGGGTGCTGAGCCGAGGGGCCAGCAGGTCTGAAATCTTATCATATAGGAAGAGGAAAGAGAAGTTTATAACCAGGACTGAGTCAAAACCAGAGACATGGATGGTTTACAAGAGAAGCTGTCAGTTAAAATACGTGCTCCACCTCTTCAAATACTAGGTGGGACGCTGTTGTTGTAGTACTTGTGGTCGCAGGAACAACCAAGACGTACGGATCAGTTGCCAAACGTGCAAGATTGTTAGCTACTCTAAGAAGCGCAAGGTAAGATAACGCAAAGTTGGGGCGGCACGAATGCTGTGCTACAGGTCAAAAAAAAAAAAAAGAGGGGAAAGAGGTGTCAAACCAAATTTGTTCTCACCGAAGTGAAGTCAGCTAGAGGCACCTCTTATGCGTACAGCAAGTATAGCACAGTCAGTCCGAACGAGTTCCTGTTTCTCAGAAGGAACCTGCACCGAGTGAATTTCGGTAACCGCCACCCCCCCTCCACGCCACCCACTCTAACCCCATCCCCTTTTGATATTGAGCTGAATCAGTCTGCATTCCCAGAAAATGTCTCATATGGCGTTGGAGACCGATTTCGGCATCCCTACTTGAGTAACCCCTCCTGGCGGTGCCACCCCATGGGAATGCCCCTTCTCCCTCTGCCATGCCCCGAGCTCCTTACTGGCACTCAGATGCAGGGGTGTGCCGCCAGCTACACTGGACACACACACACACACACACATACATGTATTTAAATATATTTATATATATATATATATATATATATATATATATACTCACGCATACATATATTAAACGTCTACACATGTGCACACACACACATTTAAAAATCTTTACTAACACACCACCATTTAAAGGAGCAAACTCTACCGTAAACACACAACACAGACGCACGAATGCACACACACACACATACACATACACGCATGCACGCACACACGTGTAAACATTTTTACTTTAACACACCACTGCTATTTAAAGCAGCAGGGGGGCGCGTGTGAAAGGAGCGTGTGTCAGCGGGCAGAACGCGGCGCGCCGGGTGAGTACGTGCTGACCAGCCCGTGTAGCGCGGCTGTAGGTACCTGCGGTCGGAGCACGTGTGGAGCGGGCCTCTGCGGACGTGTCTGACAGGGCATAGCGCGAGCTGGGAGGGGAAAGCTCGCACGAGGTGAGTGCGGGCACCGCTCACGGCCTCAACGAAGCCAGAGAGCGGTTTCACTTCCTCCTCTCAAACGGCAGCGTTCTCACAGCGCAGCTCTCGGGTTAGGGTTCACCCGGGGGTCATGGGAGAGGCGCTCCAGATAACACCGCCGCTGCCGCCCCAACAACGCGCCCGCTCCGCGCCCCGGGCCAGAGGAGACGCGGCCCGCGGCGTGGCGGCAGGGTTCGGGGACGTGGGCACCGGCGTTCTTTGAATAGAAGCGCCACATACGCCTACGAGGTGCCCTGAATAAAGCCGTGTACGAACGGCATGAAGTGTGCTGCGTTCGTGTTTTAACAGAAAGTGGATGCAAAGTCAGCGTTGGCGTGGCGTGTGAGGTGTGTGCATTGGGGGTGTGTTGGTGCGACACTTGGGTGCGTCAGTGAGGTGGCTGACCGCTGGCAGTGTGTGGGACAGGCACTTTTGGGGGACGGAGGGGGGGGACACACTCACCCCGGGTCTGGGCGTTGTGCACGGCGAACATGTTGATGGTGACGATCTGCAGCATGCGGGTGCTGCCCAGGGGGGAGGGGCTGTGCTGCAGCAGGGCCCGGAACTCCTGCAGAACCCGGCCGGCCACGTCCGGGAAGCTCTCCATGCTGCCCACAGACACACACAAACACACAGCGTTAATGCCAGCGCAGGGGCAACGCAGCCTGCCCCGCTGCGGCCGAAGGCGTTTAACACTGACGCCACATGATCGATAGCAAATACGAGAGTTCACACACAGCACGGGGTGGACTGGTGGGAAAACCCGGCTACGTGCGCTCTGTTGCTTTTGAGAAAAACGTTGCTTCCTCTATGAGTCAGTGAGAGCTGGTTTGAATGTATGCACTTCTGTGCATCTGAATATGTAGGTTTGAGAGAGTGTGTGTGTGTGTGTGTGTGTGTGTGTGTGCGCGTGTGAGTGTGTCAGTGAGAGAAACAGAAGCAAAAGTCTGAGGGCTTCGGAGGGACAGGAGGAGGAGGGAGTTTGGTTCTCATACTCTCTGCCTTTTCATCTATTTTCTACCATGTCATATGACCGGTCATGACAGGGGACACGGCCACAGACGCCGAGACCCGTGACGCTGACACTCACCCCACTTTGGTGAAGAGCTTTCCATGGGCGTGCAGGAAACTCAGGATAAAGCGCTTGTTGAGCTGCAGGGGAAGAGAGAGCTTCGGTCAGACGGCGTGTCACACCTTCAGGTCTGCCAGCGCTGCTGCACGCGGCTGTTAGGTGTCAGGTTACACCGAGTCAGTCAATCAATCATTACTGGCAATCAGGAAAAATGACGGTGTGTCACTCAGTCCCATCAAAATGTTGTGTGAAGTCCAGAGGGAAGAAGGGAGGGAAATTTCTCTGACAAAGGGAGAGCCTGCCCCCTGCTGACATTATTAGGTAACTGTGAGGATCCAATTCTCACCAGCACACTTGGGCACACACACTCACACACACACACACACACACACACACAAAACTGTCATGCCACAATAAGTCAGCGAATGAGTCAATCGCTGCATTATGACGAATCGATGACATCATCAAGCAGGGGCAGGTGTGTGGGAAGAGCAAGGGCTGCAGCAACAGTGACCCTGAGAACAGCCTGCGTTTCGGGGATGAACGGGGCGCGGGGTCACGGCCCAGCGAAGGGAGCCCCAACACCACCCTGCAGCCCGCTGCAGACACCTCTACCTCTGCTGCCAGGGGCGGGGTCAGCCTGACAACGCAAAGCACAAAACAAACACCGCTAAATAAAACCAGGAGCCCCCTGGCGACGCGTAATCACTTTAAATACAATGACTCAATCACCGGATTAATGAAAGCGACTGTGGGGAAACTGCAACGCATTAATACAGCTGCAATTTAAGCAGGTGACAAACGCACTGCTTCGAGCCAGATGGGATTCCTTTCACATTGCCTACGTGAACACGAACATCTACATCACTGCTTGACTTTAGGAGACAATAACTTTTCTGTTTTTTACACGCACAGCTAAACGCAGACTTGGTAGAGGCCTAATATAAGAACTACAGGGTTTCCACAATAGGTCTGTTTAAGATGGGCAGCATGGTACAGTAGCACATCCTTTACTTACTATAAATCTCAAATAATATTAACCACAGACAAGTGTGTTTCCTTATATTATACACACAGGAGTGGGTGTATACATTAGCGCTGTGTGGAGAGAGCCTTACACTGTTACTACAACAGAGCGGTGTGTTTATCAGAGAATCACCTGTAAGCCCCTAAGCTAAACTAAACTAGACCCCGGGACCAAAATAAAGGCATGATATATGATAGCCATTATGGTGCTTAATAATAAAGCTGAGAGAGCAACAACACACAGGAGCTAAGCGGGACAAAGCAGGGCACACGAGAGGCAACAGAACCGCACAGAACCCTGGGAAAAGGAGAGGGTGACTGGGGAGAAACGGCTCATTCAGACGGAACCCAATCACGTCCGAGAAAGAAAACGCATCCGAGGGAATGAGTTTGATTGGCTGTAGCGGGCGTTTACAGATCAGCCTCACAAGCGCCACTGACAAGCTAAAACCCCACCTTAGACAATTGTTCGCTGTCAAATAGTTATTGACGTGTTCCAGAAAACTTCAAACTAATGTCAAGGTCTAACCAGATACGCATGTTAAGAGACAGACGTAAGATAAACTACTGCTACTAATTTTAAGGACACTTTTTTGTGCTCTTTGAATGCCAGGCATTTAGTCTGCAGTTCAAGAACCTACTGTGACTACTGCAGGTAATGCGTGTTAAATTTCAAGTCAAAAGGAAACACGCTTCAGGCAAATGTCCTTTGACACTTCAGTCATGAAGTGTAGCGGTGACGTCTTATGTGAGCATTAGTAGCATTAGTGAGAACTCTGCAGACCATTAAACTATTCTGACACGGGTATTTATTATTATATTTATGTCACAGATAGGAATAAAAGAATACTGATGCATTTCCTGTGTACGTATGCATTAATATGATAAAGGTGCTGCTAATGATGGCAGAAACAGGTTTATCGATCAACTGAAAAGACTGTGGAAAGACTGATAGAGTCAGGATGATTAATAACGGAAAGACTATTCATGGTGTTCTCTCAGTACCCCGGCACGGCCGATGTACAGCGACCGTTTTCTCAGAATGTGACTGTTCTCTTTACATGTGCATCTTTGAGCCAGGCCGCGCTGCCTCAACACAACACGGGTCCAATAATAAACACGTGAACCATCTGAACGATACGTGGACAGGAAGGATGAGAGCTATTCCTGCGTGAGAGTGTTGCAAGTGCTGACGAGAGGATAACCATGGCGACGGTGCGATGATGATAACTCTGCCCACTGATACCCATCTCCCTGCCTTTCTCTCCACCGCAGAGGGTGAGTCATGACACTCCGTGCTTCCTGTGCTTGTCAAGAACTTGGTTTGACCTCTAATTTTTCTCTTCCTGTCCTCAGATACGTGTGTGCGTGCCAAGCAACTGAATGATTCGAAACGTTAATACCATTGATGTAAATCACGCTGGATATTAACATTTTAGTGCTCCGTCGCATTTGAGTAAACATGTTTTTTCTTCTTTCTCCTACAACAGCGAGCTTTTCATCGTAGGTATTCGACCTCTTAATTTCAGGTGGATGGTTTGGTGTTTTAGTTTTTTCTAGCTAGTCAATGTTTCGAGATTTGAATTTCTGTGCAGGTGAAAAGTAGAAAAGTATGTTCAGACAGAAGTACGAATATGAGCTGCAGGTAAACGAAGGTCCCTTTTCATGTGGCGATCTGCGTAATCAAGCTGGCATTAAAGGAAACCCGGACGTTGTGTCAGTTAGCTCAACTGAAACAACTGACGTGTGGCTGACATTAAGAGCCGGGGGACCACTGTGAGAATTCAGGTCCCTTTACAAACACAGTCCACAGGAGCCCCATACCTGGCTGAGCAACCGGGATGCTGTGAATGTCAGCATGAGCGTTTACATTGGTAGAGAAAGACGCAGGCATCTACACAGATGCCTGTGCGTATTTCCATTCGCTCACACTGAGGCAGAGGAGGTGAGTCAGCACGGAGCTAAGACCTCACGACTGCTGGCTAGCCCGACGAGGGAGGGAGGGAGAGAAAGGAGGAGGCATGGAAGGACGGTGGGAGAGCAATGACAATAGGTAAATGTAAAGAAAAAGAGAAAATGGAGTACAGTGACAAAGAGGAAAAATGACAGATGGCCGACAATGATGGAGAAGAGTAAGCAAACTTAGTGCCAACATGAGTGAACACAGAGAGCAGATGTTTTTGTACGGATGCACCAATCATTGTCCATCGGTCAGTCCTGTCAGGACCTTTGGTTTAGTGTGCGCTTTTTCCGTCCTACAGAACACTCCCCCCCCCAAGAAATTCAATATCAGTTTCAAATTCCAGCTGTATGTCGCTGCTAAACAAGGCTAAGATACACCGCATGCGGTATTTGAGAAAGCAGCCCCAGGAGACTTTCATGGAACAGGTATTGTTTGAACAGCTTCTTCCGGAAACAGGTGACAGAAACCACTGCAGCTCTGAAGATGGCAGACTGGGAAACAGAGGTAGAGGGCAGGGGTAAGGTAGGGAGAAGAGGTAAACAGGTAAAGAAAGAGATAGAGGAGGAAAAAAAGAAGAAAAAGAAAAAAGCAAAGGAATGAAAGCATTGCCGATGTGTGGGAAGTGCTGGCCTGTTCAAAATGGTGTGTCTCTGCTGGACAGCACAAGTGTGCGTTTGCAGGACATTAGCGGTCATTTAGAGGCCAGAATCCATCTAAAGCATTCAGCAGATGCTTCATCTGTGTGTGCGTGCGTGTGTGTGTGTGTGTGTGTGTGTGTGTGTGTGTGTGTGTGTGTGTGTGTGTGTATGTGTGTGTGTGCGCGTGCGTGTGTGTGTGTGTGTGTGTGTGAGTGTGTGTGTGTGTGTATGTGTGTGTGTGCGCGTGCGTGTGTGTGTGTGTGTGTGTGTGAGTGTGTGTGAGTGTGTGTGCGTGTGTGCGTGTGTGCGTGTGTGCGTGCGTGTGTGCGTGTGTGTGTGTGTGTGCGCGTGCGTGTGTGTGTGTGTGTGTGTGTGAGTGTGTGTGCGTGTGTGCGTGTGTGTGTGCGTGTGCGTGTGTGTGCGCGCGTGTATGCGTGCGTGTCAGTCCTCGCGCTGGCGAGCCACAGATCCTCACACACCCCCCGCCCTCCTTCCCATCTCTCCCTGCTGCTCTGTCCTGGCCTCTCCTGCTCTCTCAGGGCGTGGGGGGCGGGGGGGGATGCCAGCGGGACAGCCAGATCCTCCCAGGGAGCGAGCGTTCCAGGAGGAGCGATCAGAAACGACGAGCCACTCCCTCTCGCAGCTGCAGCCTGGCCTGGCACCCACAGACGGGCCGCGTGCGGCGGGAGAGAACAATGCCTGTGTTCCCATCAGGCCTCTGCAGTCACGCCCCGACACAACTGCGCTCCGCACCGCGGGCGGCTCCACGCTCTGCCCTGACTCACACGCTTTTATCTCTCGCACCCAGACAAGAGCACACAAACATTCAAAAAAACATTCCGTGGCCGGTGATCCGCTCTGGTAACGTGTATCAGTACATGCTAACGCATGTGAAAAGTTTAAACAAAAAAAAACACATTTTCTAAATTCACATTATACGTCACAAACAACAAACTGGTCATAACAACTTTCAAGCAAACTACTATATCCACAGTATGTGACGTATATAAGCACATGGGCTGAAACGCAGAAAAATTACAGAAAATTCAAACAGCAATAATTAAGATTCAAAAATACTTCAAAAATACTGAAGTAGCTGTTTTCCAGCTCACAATGCATTAGAAATACACAGATAATGCAATGCCGAATGTTACGATGCACTGTGGGACCGGGCGTTACTGTAACGTTAGGGAGACGTTTTCCACGGGCGACGCGGCTTTGCCGTTTTCACGCCGGGCTGTCTGCTCGCTCACGCTGCTCTTTCACCTGCCGTTCCCCACACGCTGACTCACGACGCACTCCGCCAACACAGCGCTGTACCGAGCACGCAGCTGCACTGAGCTGGCCCCGCTGCCACTCACGGCTGCTTCATCAGCCCGTTCAGCCAGCTCCCCCATCTCAAGGCCTGCCCTCAGACGGGTGCGGCACACACTGGGCACGGAAGCTGATGCGCCCATCAAGATGCACGGACATTTTAAGCAAATCGGTTTCAGGACCTGTGTCCATGACGCACAAGCGCTGTGACTGTTGGTATAAGTGGCACAAAACGACCCCCTTCACGCGTCTCTGAAAACAAATTCTGCCTGCGACACTTCGTTTACGAAAGCCTTGACTGTAATGCTGCGTTTCTATACCAGAATGACTTGACGCATGTCATTTTGGGGCAGCTTCATGGGGTTTTTACGAAATCACTGCAGGAGTCAAACTCTGTTAGGGCAGAAATCATCCAGTGAAATCCCATCAAAGTGGGCCCAGAACACAGAAAGTCTGGTTGGGACAGTGCAGGACGTGAGGAAGAAACCGCTGAATTTAATAGAAAGTCATCATAACTTATTAAACCCAGAGAAACATGCCTGCCTGAGGCATGTGAGTGTTGACCTGCATTAGTCAAGACTGAGCACTAACCCAGTAAAAAGTCCTGTGTACTATAATTACTAATCAAAGCAACTTTATACTTTAATACCGCAGATTAAGGATCGAAGAGTATCCACTAATCCCTTATGAAAACTGCACTTTGAATTTAACATAACCGAGTTAGACAAAAAGCAATGTTTCATTTGTTTTTTAAAGCCTGCATAACTTTATATATTTACTTTTTGCTGGCCACTGAGAAGCACTTTCAGACCACTACTAGAGAATAGGTCAGACAAACCCAAAAAACCACCCAACTCAACACTTAACACACTCCCAAAATCATATTTAGCAAACTCGAAAGTAAAAGCACTCTAAGAGGAAAACCGAAGGCATTTCAACAACGAAATGGGTGACATGCTTTCTAATGGCTATTTTATTACAAGATGTATATATTACTGTCCACTTCTGATTTTATATGATACGATGTCAATATATGACATCTGTATAACACAAACTGAATAAATGTAAAGAAGTATACATTCGAAATTTAAACTCAGACAGGCAAAAAAAAACTTTAACAAGCACACCCACACAGAAACTGCGAGCCAAAAAGCAAGACTCAAATCTGAAACTAATTCTCAAAAGATGTGATTAGCTGAACACCCCCTTAAAAAACATTCCGGAAAAAAATAAAAAAACACTGAAGCTCGAAAAAAATGCGGAGATGCTGCTCATTTTAGGATCGTATCATTTCACCCCCCGCGCGTTCATATTTCTCCTTAAAGAGAGCAGTGACATTTATGGCAGGAAGGCAGCCTTCCAAGGGTTTGAGGGCATGGCAGCCACAGTCAGGCAGAGGCTATTACCGTGCCTCTGGGAATCGGAGCTCTGCTGAGGAGCCAGGAGCTGTCCTAGCCACTGCCCCGACCCACAGGGACACACACGCTGCCAATACTAGGATTCCACTCATTACAGCGAAATGACAACCAACCATACAAAAACACCCTCAAAACTAGAGGTTGCACACATCTCCTGACGCGAGAGCTTCAAAATACTTTAAAAAGTGTTTGGTATACTTTACACGTAAAATATATCTGCTATTCTGGATAATGCTAACATTATGCACAACCCTATACATGGATCGTAAATGTATATTATAACAAGTGCTACTGGCAGTGATAAAACTCCCCAGCAGATAAGACACTGAAATTCTCGAATAAAAGGCAAGGATGGCTTGGGAATTTTGTACCTGAATATTAGATGTTCAAATATTTAAAAAAAAAACAAAAAGAATAAAAGTTAAAAAAAGACCCAACCACATACTTCAAACATTTTTAACTGGCCAATCAACATACAAGGTTGTTCGCGGGGAACTTTTACAATTTGAGGTGTGAAAACTAACGGTAATGCACACATTTTCCTTCAATTCTGCAATGTTCACCGAGACCCGGACCTGTCCAAGAGGGCCTCCTGAATTCGCCAATCTAAATGCGTACTTATTATGTGACAACAAAGTTGGAAGAGGACAACAATGATGTAACGCACAGCCCACTCTATCACAAGAGTAATGACTAACAGCAGGTTCCTCACAGACAGGAAAAAAATGTCAAAACGCTTTGCATGGACACAACAGACTAGCCTCCGGCGATGTAAACAAGCTTGGACAACATAACTGGTTACCCCATTTCAAATGTTAGTGATTTATCGGTCAACCCGTCCTAACCTACGTTCAGAAAACAGCGCTGTGTGAAAAACACCACCACGGATGCCTCTGCAGTTTCGCAGAGCCCCAGAAGGTACCACATAATTACTCACAGAATTGTGCACGTACGATTTTTCAAACAAACACGCCAAAATGCATAAAAACACAGACCCCCCCTCCACATGACGGAGGTGTCAGATCCTGCTTTTTGCTGGAAGAACTGCTCACGATAAAACCGCCAATAGAGGTAGAGCGCTCCGATTTGGTATGAGGATGGGGGGGGGGGAACTATTTTCCGTGCATGCAGTTTTAGGACCGGTCCATTAGAGGAAATTGCTAACCATCATGCAAACGTACGAAACCAGCTGCCAGGGGCGAGAGGGTAAAGAAACATGGAATATGTCAATGTCAGCATCTGGACAGAGTTCATTTCTTTTAAATAATAATTTACTCGCAGTAATGTTTTCTAAGGGGGGGGGGGGGTGTTGAACGTGTTGGCATGCTTGGGGACAGCAGCCTGTTAGCTCTGAGACTGGCAGAAAGGCAGACCTGTTCGGCTGGCACAGATGTTCAGAGAATAAAGAGGTGCCCTCCAGGCTTTTCTCTTTACCGTGGGAGGTGATCTCTACTGACCTTCCACCAGTGCACTGAGCTGCACTCCTGTGATGTGAACATCCCTCTGCAGTAACTCTTTCTCATGCTGTGAGCGTGAGAAGCCTAGTTGTCACCCAGGCGCAATCGCACGTGTGCCCACAAAGAAGCGGTTTTGTAAATACTCCTTAATGTTGTGCAACCTATCATTCGGCTTACACTATTTGCTTGTTGTTCTAGTTCATGTGAATCATTATCATCTTCCAGCGTTACCAGTGAAACAGCCCTAACTGGGCAACCCTTAACCCTAAACGCTTGTCTCTGCAACGATGTGGGATGTGGTGTTACATTTGGCTTCACTGACAAAATGGCCCACAGATTAACTATACAAGCACAGGGATCACTCCATGACTGACCAACCCACAGCCAAAATTTAATCCACAACAAATCTGTATCACCAAACTGCTCTTTAAGAGGCATAAGCTAACACCTAGCCGTCACCAGCTCCGCTCGGTCAATTCAACAACACAGAAAAGACTGTTTACATTTCCCCAGTTACTTATTAAGCAATGTTTCCTTGCTTACTTCTTCAGAAAGGAAACTTTCTCATGATAAGATCATTTATCTTAATATACAAGACTGGTATTTTTAACTATGAATCTCTTGTAAGATAAATATTTGGGCGCCATTTTTCCCCCCAACTTCCTTAATCAGTTTCACAGGCCCAGCATTAGAGTGTCCTATTTTTGACACACTTGCAACATTTTTTTGCAAAGCAGGTATGCATAATAAGGAGGCTAACATCACAGGGTTCCAATTTTTTAGGTCTCGCCAGAACTGCTGATTTGCATATCGTGAATTAAAAATAGCGCCTGACTGAAATCCAGAATGGCTGTACCTCTGCCCGATCAGCCGAAACAACGTCGGCCGTGTGCCTGTGCAGGTGTATACGTGCACTTGTGGGCGAACTTCACCGCTGGAGTTCTGCAGTGTTGCGCATGCAACTGGCAGCCTTGCATTTTACAGTTCGACTTTTAGTGATATCTGCTCAAACGTTTGAACTGGAAAACACGTGAGTTTGTTGAAGATGAAGGGGGGAAAAAAAAAAACAGTTGACAGAGAGGAAACTTTCTTCTTCTTTGCCTCTTCTCTCAAGAAGCTGCACACCACAGAAGCCAGAACCTTAAGGTCTTGACCCTGAGACCGACAGAACAAATGGTGTCAGAAAGAAAAAAAAATTTTTTTTTTTTTTTTTTTGCACAACTCTTGCGAATTTGTGTGGCTTCCCCCTTTGCCTCTGTCTGCAAGGGGATGGTGACAGGGCCAGGGTGCAGTGTTTTATGAGCTGGTCTCAACCAATATGACCACATTCCCACTGTCGCTCTGACAGGGGACGTGACTCCAGCCATGCAGTGGTGGCCAAATGGCACATACTCTCTCTCTCTCTCACACACACACACACACACACACACACACACACACACACACACACACACACAGACCCATTTTCACTCTCTCTCTCACACACACACACACATAGACCCATTCTCACTCTCTCACACACACACACACACACACACACACACACACACAGACCCGTCCTCACTCTTGCACACGCACAAAGACGGATGAATGCTTCAAACACAACCAAAGTTTAAGAAAAAAAAAAAAAAAAAACACAAACCCATGCCCACACGCATGAACTCTCATACCAGCCCGGACGCACACGGGCCTGCTGAGGCGGCTTACGATGCGCAAAGCCGCTCTCTAGCACTAATTGCTATACGACACATGCAGCTCGATACCGAGGCAAACACACAATTCCCGGTGCTGTGCGAGGAGGATTATATCAGTGCGCCTTCCCTTCCTGCCCGACGCCACACTCACTCCACAGAGAACAGAAAAATGATAATGATAATGATGATAATGACCAAGAACGACCAGTGCTTTTTTTTCGCGCACGGTCTGATTTTCTCCAAACCCGAGGTGGCGGCCTTCATACCATACCGCTGTGGTCCCGGGCTGCCCTCAACGAGCTGGCCTGCGGTGCGCGCGTGTGGTGACAGAAGAGAAAGTGCCACTTATCTTCCTCTCTCCCTGTCCCTTTTATTCGGCTCCCAGTATCTGCTGCGCCGTGTTTGTAAAGGGCCCTGATTAATGACATCTTGGCTCTGAGGGGCTTGTCATGTTTCATGAAACTCACAGCACGCGGCAGTAAAGAAAGTCCGCTGAGGGTCTGCAGGGGGACAGTAACACGGCACGCTTGGCGCGCGCGGGGGGAGGGAAGATTTCGGAGAGAGGTCGGGTACTCACGTCGCTGGCGCTGAGGGTCCCCAGCTCGCCGTCCTGCTCCGAGTCCCGACCCGACTCGCTGCCGGTGCGGGACGCCGTGCCCGCCTGCCCACTCGGCCGCACCCAGATCTCCACCCGGGCGGCGTCCTCCCCGCGGCCGCCTCCTCCTCCTCCTCCGCCCCTCGGGCCCCGGGACCCCCCGTCGGACTCCCGCTGCTGACGCCGCTCCAGCTGGTCGGCCTGCGGCAGAGAGGGGGGAAGCAGAGGGTAACAGCCTGCCCGGGGAAGCACTCTGCCCAAACTGCACCAGAATGGCTCCAAGCAAGACCAAATCTCATTTTACATTTCATTTCATTATTGTCATTTAGCAGATGCTCTTATCCAGAGCGACTTACATAGATTACAACTTTATGTGTTACCCATTTATACAGCTGGATATTTGAGGTGGTAATTGTGGGTTAAGTACCGTGCCCAAAGGTACAGCAGCAGTGCCCGAGCGGGGGAATCAAACCAGAAACCTTTCGGTTATGAGCCCTGCTCCACACTGCAACCCTCTGTACCAAGAAAGGAGAGTTGCCAGAAGCAGACTGATTGGTCAATAGCATTAGCAAGATTTTAGCGGCAGGCCAACTGCTGTGAGCTGTGCTAGGGAAGGGTCACTAAGTGTGAGCTAAATGACATACAACTTCAAAATATATTTGAAATATATATGTCTGACGATTAAAATTCAAAAACACCATTTTGGTCTGCATTATCAATTTCCTGGATGAGCAAACATCTTTGAACATCTTTACAAATGAACATCTTAGTAACAATAATAAAACAATAAAACAACGGCAACTTGTTTAAGGACAGCCGCCACTGTTTTCCAGTCTAAAATGTAGGTTTTGGGGGGGAGCGTTCATAAGAGGAGGTACCTCGGAAGTGCTTATGTGTTTTGTAAGTTAGCCGCTCTGATTAAATGCCAGCAGATTTCACCATCTCGGTCTGAAGCCTAATCCTAGAAAAAGCACTCAGCAACTAAACTGCCTGAACATGGAGCTGTTTACACTACTGAAAAGATATTTTGATTTGACAGCGGAAGCAGTAGTAGAACTCAAAATTTGCAATGCAAAGCTGGCATGCCACAAAAACACCAGCATGCTGTGAGACAGCGAACAATCGAGGCGCGCAGACAAACCCTTCGACGCTATGATGCAGTAAGACAGAAATCTAGCGCAGCCACTGGAAGATGTAGCTGTGAGACTCTCGGTCAGGCCGTGTGCGAAGAGTCTGCACTCACCATCAACCACATGTGCTGTACAGTTGAAGGTGACACAGTAGACCTATGCGGAGCACTGATGAATGAACCACTGACCTAGCTGGCCAACTAAATGCGTTCTTATATAAAACTTCCTGAGTTAATTTGGTGCGAGTTCACTCCTTGAGTGATGAAAGCAAGTGATTGTAAAGCAAGACTGCGCTGCATGTATGTAAACAAGCATGTTTTATGACCATATTCAAAACCATTCATCGCCTAATGAACCTTGCTACTGATTCTCATCACGATAGGTTAACTAGCAACGTGCCACTGTACCTCAAACCCAAACCTGTCACGGCTTTCCCTAAATCTAGAGGATGGAAGAGTGGAAAGGCTCTGAATGTAGTTTCCCCTTTTAAAGCTTTTTAAAGCCTTAAACATTATGAAGCATAAAAAGCATATGGAAGTTATGTAAATAATCTGCATGGTGTGCTTACATGATGATTAACATGAACTTTAAGCATTGTGTCATAAAACCACCAGCTGTGTTCAGTTTGCTAGTTATGGCTGGGTGCTACGGCTGGGGTTTATTTCGATAAATGAATGCAGCATGTCAGACAATATTTTAACATGAAAAGACTGGTAAGTGAATTCATTTTTATATTATCGTAATAACATTTATATTCTTAATAAATTTGTTTCCTTTGTTAGCCAGCTAGCTAATCCTTCCTTTCTTTCCCCCAAAGGATGAGTATGAACAAGGAATGGTGCACCAACACCAACAGGTGTCTTCCTGTAGCACCTGCATATTCATTACAAAGCTCTGAATGAATTAATATGGACATTCCGAGCATTGCGTCTGACATTGCGTTTCATATCATGTCATATCTCACTTGGGGCATGGCCATCTTGACATCACTGCCTTTTCAGATCAGTTCAATGTTCATTAACCCGGCCTGGAAATAACTTTTGTGATGCAGCCACAGGTGATTTGTAACGTTTTTTAGGTATTTTTTTTGTTTTAACTGGGATTTTTATTTACTTTTTTTAAAGAATTTACATGTCAATGTTTCTGTGATGGTGGTTCTATGCTCAATGTACATTACGGACATTTTATGGACTTCTGAATCATTCTTGACTTCAAATGGCAATTCATTTTTTTGAAACATGCCAAAGCAGAAGTGAGGCTGTTGTTTATAAAATGCTGAAGAAATGCCATGATATATATCTACCGTGGCATCATGTTTTATTTAAAATGATAAGATAGAAATTATTATAAATAATGTGTTAGATTGTGATGCAGGTAAGCTGACAGAACCATAATTTAATAATAGAGCATGAATACATGCAGTTATGTTTATTAAAATGTTGGATTTCATTTTCACTGTTACACTACAGCATGCATATTGAGAAAGCAAAAACCATAGTGTATAGTGTATTATTTTTTTACCCACAGATGCTTAAAAGGCCCATTGTCAGTGCGTACTGAGGCAAATAAGCCCTGAAGTTCACACCCTTGCATGAAGCCCATGACGTAGACAGCAATTGCAATGTGTTTACCTATCCATTTGTCGGGTGCTTTGGATCCCCCCCCCCCAAAAAAAAAAGAAACCAAACCAAAAAAAAACACCAACTGTAATATGAATGATATGCAATATGAAAGGAATAAAGACGCCACAATTTACTGCAGAGCCCAAAGTTAGGGCAAACATCACCACTTAAGGTTAGAATTACAGCCAGCGTAATTCATGCCTTCATCCCTAACGGCTGGCTAAGCATGCCTGACCGCGTCCATGGCTTCCCCGTGCTGCGGCCGCTAACCTTGCGTTTGGTCTCCTCAAACAGACTCATCAGGCTCTCCTTGGCAGTCAGGATGGGGTTACTGGCTGCCAGGCTTCGCATGTAGTAATACACAGCGTCTAGCTTCCGCTTCTGAGAAGGGCAGACAGGGGGGAGAGCGGGGTGGCCATGGAGGCCAGGGGACAGAGGTTGAATTTGAGACAAAGAATAGTGTCACCAGAAACAAAATGCATGTAAAAGATAAAGCAGGTTGAGATATAAGACCGATTTTTGTGCTCCACGCCAGAGAGCACAGCTAACCCAGCAGCATGTATACATGCGATGTATTTGCTGAACCGTAGGTTCATGCGTTCTTGTTTCCCAGAAAAATTATTGACACTGCTGTGGCAATTGCCGGTGATTCACGGCTTCTATCAAACCCACCTATGTTTTTTTTTTTTCTTTGCCTGCACTGACATCTAATGGTACATTGGCAGAACTACAACTGTTTCACACACAATCTAAGTGAGGGGAAAAAAAGGTGGTTGAAATTCGTACAAGTTTAGAATTTAGCATTTCACATCTAACTAAATGTGAACAAGTTGCATACACTTGTGCAACCAAAATAAAAAAAAAACAAGTATGGATTCAATGTTTCAGCTAAATTTGAAAAAAAACAGGGACCGAATTCTCTCTTTCCCTTCAGTCAAAACGGAAGAGACGGAGCTTTACTTCTGACGTTAGGATTGCATATGAGAGCTGAAGGGCCGGTCCTGGAGCTCAGAGGGGAAGGCAGAGTCCCTCACCGTATACACTGCCAGGAGAGCCAGCTGGTTGTAGGGCCGGCCGTTCTTTGGGGCGATCTGCTGCGCTTTCAGGTACCAGCTGCAGAGATTCGCACCATGGGACAGGAAACGACAGCAAAAAAAAAAACCAAAGTGACACAATGAAAACAAGAGTCATTACGAAAACACGAAATGATACTAGCATGGTTTTTTTACGTGCTTGTTCTGAATAAGCTGCGATTGATACTTTCACTCCGGCGAGGATGTGTTAGATTCGTTTTTATGACTCCTGAAATTCCGATGAAGTCTCTCTACCTGTAATAACAGCTCGTTAGCGCGGGCGTGAAGACGGCTTTACCTGCGCGCCTTGCCGTAGTTGGCGGAGTCACAGGCCTGCTCGCGGTACCTGGCAATGTCCCCCTGACAGATCATACAGCGCTGGGCGCTGATCAGGGCGTACTTCACCTGCACGACAACACAAGGCGCACTAAATATAAAACACCTTAACGGTCCGGCTGGAGCATCTTCTAAAGGTTTGGGAAGCGGGGTCCCTACCGTCTTGCGTAAGGGGCGCGCGCGGATGGCCATGCCATCCATGTAGTCCTCCAGCTTGAACTGGAACACCGTCTGAAGCTTCTGCAGGAGTGCGTCAAAGAAAACAGCCCCCTGGAAACACAGACCACACCCGTTCAGAACCGCTAGCCCTGGCTAAACAGGAACACACGTACAAGAGTGATTTGATGTTACGGAGATTGCTCATCTTAATTGTAAAACAAGCTAATAACACAGAACTTGCATTTTAAATGTTTTATATACATATGTGAAAGCACTGCCAAAGGACAGGCTAATTATAAAAGCAGAACAGAATTCAATCCTTCTACTTTGCAATATGACCTTCAATGTGGGGCAAATATTTATGCAACTGCTATTTCAGCTGGCACACACACACTATACCTTCGATTAAAGCTGAAATCAACAAAATGTTGTTTTGATAATGATAAGCAGTTCAATAGGACAATGCTCATTACACATGAAACAAACAA
Source organism: Megalops cyprinoides (assembly GCF_013368585.1). Lineage (NCBI taxonomy): Eukaryota > Metazoa > Chordata > Actinopteri > Elopiformes > Megalopidae > Megalops > Megalops cyprinoides. The sequence continues at coordinate 50,034,971 of NC_050585.1, read as the reverse complement.
AAAAAACCCACTGAACAAAATCTGTTGCTGTGTTTCAAGTCACTGGTAGTACCACGTGTACGGATCCATCTGTTCAGCAGAGAACAAACGGCTTTCAGCGCTCGTTTGAGTGTGACGTGTGCTGCCGTTAACGCAACGCCTCGAAGCGGAAGGACTCGGGTTCGTCCGTAGCGTTCCCTGCGCTGTGAGCGCGGCGTACCCGGATCTGTGAGCGCGGTGTACCCGGATCTGTGTGAGCGCGGCGTACCCGGATCTGTGAGCGCGGCGTTCCCTGCTCTGTGAGCGCGGCGTACCCGGCTCTGTGAGCGTGCCGTTCCCGGCTCTGTGAGCGCGGCGTTCCCTGCTCTGTGAGCGCGGCGTACCCGGCTCTGTGAGCGTGCCGTTCCCGGCACTGTGAGCGTGCCGTTCCCGGATGTCAGTGCGGCGTACCCGGCTCTGTGAGCGTGCCGTTCCCGGCACTGTGAGCGTGCCGTTCCCGGATGTGAGTGCGGCGTACCCGGCTCTGTGAGCGCGGCGTACCCGGCACTGTGAGCGTGCCGTTCCCGGATGTGAGTGCGGCGTACCCGGCTCTGTGAGCGTGCCGTTCCCGGATGTGAGTGCGGCGTACCTCGTCCAGCAGAGTGAGCAGCATGCCCCTGATGCGCGGGGCGTTGTCCGCCGCCGGGTCTTTCAGCAGCTGGCGGAAGCGCTCTATGACCTGGTAAAACACATTCTTCCACAGGGCCTGGTCCAGGTTCTGGGAGTCGGAGAACTCTATGTCCGTCAGGATCACTCGCTCGTACAGCGTCAGCAGCTCCGCCCTGGTACAAGTGACGCAACAAAGCAACATTCGTTCTAAGCCCACTGCTTTTTCACAAAAACATTCCACAAATGCAGCATGATTATTTATTTTTCAATGCAGACTCACATAAGTTGCAACATAAGTAGCATAACACAGTTCTGACTCCCGAATCAGAAAAATTCTAGCTGACGTTAGCTTTGAGGAAACAGTGATTTAGCATTAGAAAATACAGCAAATGTGGCAGTGAAAACTATGAGAAACGTATTAATGCTAATGAAAACATAATGAACCACGTAACATAACACGTGCGCTACACAGCATAAAACGCTGGGGAGCAGCTGGAAATACTTTAGGACTTACGTGCGAAAGGGTTAAATGCAGAGAAGAAAAAAGGTTATTAAATTCATCGAACTCAGTTAGGGAGAGAAATATGAAGTGGCACAAGACAGATTTGTCATGGAAATGGATTTACGTGTCACTTCCATCTGTAAAATTCCTGTGCCTGTGAGTGTTGTGGACAGTGTGAGGCAGCAGTGAAGGTGTCAGTCAGAGCTGTCTCTGTGTGCCGTCCCACCTGAGCTGGGCCATCCTGTCCAGGCCCTCGGGACTCAGCCTGTCCCGGGACAGCAGGTTGCTGAGCTGCAGCTCCTGATTATCCGCCACGCGGAGGAGCTTTCCCAGCTCGCCCCTGGCCTGAAGCTCCGCCTCCTCAGGGGTCAGCTGGGTCCCCGCCGGGGAGTAGCCCTGTGCACCCGGCGGCTGGCCGTACCCCGCGTAAAAGGAGGGCGTGGTGGGGTAGACGCCGTTGGCGCCGGGCATTTGGTAGGGAATGTGGTAGGGGTACGGGTAGCGGGCGGGGGCGTTGGGCGGCATTGGGTAGCAGTATGGATTGTCAGAATTTTGGAACTTGTAGTAGGCCATGGCTGCCGCATTCATAGCAGCAGCCTGCTGGGAGGTGGGGAAGCTTTGGAAGGGCTCCCCCTGGCGGACTGGGGGACTCCCTGCAGCTTCGTCGTCAGTATCCAGGAAGTGCAGCTGACCGTAACCCCCCTGCTGCTGCAGGTGTAGGGGCTGCTGGTACTGCTGGCCTCGGGTCAAAGCCGGTTTCTGATCAGGATTGTTGGGGTCCCAAAGTCTCCTGATGGCTCCTCCCCGGCCTCCTCTGCCCCTGCCCTGGCCGGCCCCGCCTCTCCCTCCAATCAGCAGCCTGGGTCCCGGCTCTGGGGACACCGTGATGTCAGTATGGGTGGGGAGAACGAGGATGCCCCTCCCTCGCCCACGGGGCCCCGCCTCCTGCCTCCTCTGCAGGTCCTCCCCGGCGCCCGAGGGCTTGTCGAAGGACACCCTCAGGATCCCGCCCACGCTCCTCCCGCCAGCTCCTCCTCTGGAGGTCTGGCCCTCCCCCGCCCTCCTGTCGGGGCTCCAGTCGTCCTCCCTGTTCCTCTCCCTCTGCCTCAGCCTCCGCGTCTCCCCCTCTCTGCCGGTCTCGCTCTCCTCCAGAGAGTCGGTGGAGGAGAAATCTCGGGTCGATTTCTTCTTCTGCTGCAGCTGTTGCCCCCTCCCCCAGTCCTCCCGGTCCTTCCCCGCGGACGCGGGCCGCGACACCCCCCCGTTCCCTCGGCCCCTCGCTTTCCCCAGTCCCAAGGGGCCTCTGTTCCTCCCCGCCTCCCCCGGGCCTTCCATGCTCGTCCCGCTGCTGGCCGAGCTGGTGCTGTAGGTACGGGGCCGGCGTTTGTCGGACTTGGAGTAGCGCTTCGACGCGAGGGCTGTTTTACCGGAGCTTCCGTGCTGCAGCCTGCCGCCTCCCTCCTGTCCCTGCTCTGCTGCCTCCGCCTCCCTGACCGTCCCTCTCCCTCCGTCCCTTTCTTTCGCTTTATCCACCTCCCCTTCCCTGTTTCTATCCCTCTGCGTGTCCTTTGGTGTGTCTCGCTCCCTCTCCCTGTCTCTAAACCCTCCCGTGTCCCTCTCTCTCTCTTTGTCCCTCTCTCCCCCCCTCTCATCCTCCTGCTCATCCACCTCTCTGTCGCCCACAACCCTGCCCCTCTCACCCCCTCTCTTCTTTGGCTCCCAGTCTGCCTCCTTCTCCCCTCCTCTATTCTTCCGATTTCCCTTCCCTTTCTTCTCGCTCTTCTTCTCCACGTTTTCGTCTCCCCCACGCGGCCCCCCTCCTCCGGCTCGGTTTCTCTTTCCCTCGTTCCCCGCTTTCCTCCTCCTCCCGACGGCCTCCTCGCCCCCTCCTCTCTTCCCCTCCACCTCCGCCCCTGAGGAAACGCTGACGCTCAGCCTCTCCACCCTGCCTGTGAGGTTTTCCACTGCTGCGCCACCACCAGCGTCAGCTGCAGTGGAAGCGCCTCCAGCTTCTCTCTTCCCTTTCCCCTGCTCGGCAGAGGCGGCTTTGTGCTCCTGCTTCCTGGCCGTCTCCTTGCCCTCCTCACCCTTCTCTCTGTCCTCTCTCCGTTTCCCCCCTCCTCGCTCCTCACTCTCTCCGGCGTCCTTGCCCGGACGGCAGTCCCTCCTCTGCTCCTCTCTGGCGGCTCTCTCTGGCTCTTTGCTTGAGCCGGTGTCCTTGGCGCCATGCTGCTGCTGCTGACACCTCCTCCCTCCCGGCTGATATATCTCCCGGTCAGGCTTACGAACCTTCCGTGCCGGCCTGGGAGACCGGGACGCGCAAGCGTTGGTAGCGCTGGGTTCCGCGGCAGGATTCGGACAGTCCTGCTGCTGGCTGTCGGGGCCTGCAGAATCTGCCCGAGCGTGGTGAAGCGAATCTGATCGACCGCCGGGCTCCGCGCCGAAGTCCTGGGAACCGATGGTGTGCGGGCCGCCCTGGTCGGCGCCGGCGCAGTCAGCATCTTTATCCGGCCTCTCCGCGCTCCCCTGACACGCCTTCGTGTCCGCGGCGGTCTCGTGGTCCGTCGCCGGCGTGAAGTCCTCTGCCTTCTCCATCCTCTCCGGCTCCCCGAGGCCCTGGGTTTGTCTGGAGCCCGCGGGCCCCTCTCCCTCTGCGGTGTCTCTGCGCCTGTGTCCCGGCCCCAGGACGGGCTGGTAGCGCTGCAGGTCCGGCCGCTTCCCCTCGCGCTGACGCGGGCCTCGCCTCTCCTCTCGCGAGTCTGGATGGGGGACACGAAAAGGCAGTGATGGAGAAGGCACAGGCAAATGGGACACATGGAAGGAATTTGCAGTACCCATCACCAACACCTGCTTTCCCATCTAAATACACTGACTATAACTTGCATTTGTTAAACTTCACTAGGATAAAAGGACAAAAAGACAAGTGGTCTACAGGGGTGCGTCCTGGTACTGGGTCTACTGAAATTACGCCATGCACCTTCTATAGATAGCGTCATTTAATTTTAAGACAAAATTCACCTGACTGAATCACAGTTATATATCACTGTTATAAACTATGAAGTCAAAACATGTTAATTACAGCTATTAAACACACTAATGTCTCTTACCGAGAAAGCAGCACTAAATCCTATGTGTCATCAAAGTCTAGCTGTTGCTGCAACCAGTTTCTCTCCGTTAATTGAACTTCTTACGTCATTCAATTTGCCTGTCGCAGCCCAGCTCCAAAACAGAATCACAACAATCACGAGGCAAAGTGGACCGAAGTAAGCCTTCATTATTTAAATCATGAAGATGCAAACAAAAACACAGCATAAAGGGGGGGAGGGCTATATCTGACACATCACAGAGTAAGTATAAGACTGGACCAATGCACAGAATTCAGCCACTGGAGGAAAGATGTTCTGTAATGTAACTCTAATTCTTCCTCTTTCCACTTTTACTGCCCTCTAAGCACCTTAGCATGTCTGTCACCCCACACTAATGATGCCTATGTGGGGACTTATTATTCCAACTATTCAACACTGATATGTAATTATGTTGGCGTCACACCTTTTTAAAACATCATGTTTTAAATATTTTCTGATCAACAAAACAGCATTCTGCAGTATTACCTGGACAGATGCGAAAACGCTAATGGGCTTGATGGCATCTGTGAATTACCCTTTGAAAATAAATTAATATCATTTCCCCCTTTAAATTTTACCATCACACTTTTAACTTTTACATCATCACTTACTAAATAAAGGATGTGTTTATAGCTAAACGATTCCAATGAATATTCTACGAAAGGCACTCTATATGACTGCAGCATCTGCAATGCTGGGTGATGTTTTGGATAATAGAAAAAATATCATTAACATAGCTGAAAGTTTATCCCAAATGACGAGACTGCTTAACAACTACTGGCAACAGTCAATAAAAGAAGACATATATTCATTTGCCGCATTAATTCTTTTTAAAGGTTTGGCCCAACTGATTTGTATAGAAATATGAGACCATAATAGTAGTACAACCCTCACACCCATAAATGCTGATCAGTTTTATCAAGCTATTTTATCCACAAAATGTGAGGAACACCAGGGTTATTTCGGGTATGCTTTTTGTATATAATTTATCTTATAATACATAACCTATGTTTGTCTTTTTATGTAAACTCATTGTACGTCACAGATAAGAACTTCTAAATACATCTAACAGAATGTAAAAAGATTGCCATCACTATCTTTGGTACAGATAAGAACACTAAAGATAATGCATACAATAAAATGGCTCACAGATCAGGTTTGCTACTTATTTGGTACATATGGCTATCAACACTGGTAGCAATATCCTTTGGGTACTGGGACCATTATGAAGTACTGCCATCTTACTATTACTGTATCAACAAAATTTTAATGAGGGCCAGTCTTAGGGGTGTACACCTTCGATTCACTCACAGAGCAACAGTGCCGTTCGAGCATAATTCACAGTGTAAACTGAAGAGACGTTCTGTCACAGAAATCAAAACTGTGTTTCAAGGTACAAGACATCCAGCTGAGGGCTCCAAATATTTTAAAACTTCCACTTTCTAATGATATTTGTTCTACCTCACATTTTGTACTGCAAGCAAATGGGAAAAGAGATGAAATATACAGGGCCTCTTTCTGTGCCTTACACTTTTACCCACCTCTGACTCATCCTCAACTGGCACACAGGCATGGCATCTGAACGGAGTCACACTCAGGCACCAAAAGTCACGAACCCTGCCTCAATTTATCAAAGTAGCCTACTTTGTTAGCGGTCTTTAAAAATGCACACGTTATTATGAAGCAAACAAAGTGTTTACTACAAAACTAGAGAAGCAAGAAAAATGCTCTATTTCCTACAAGAACAGAGCGATGCTTTCACGTATAAAGTGAAATCCAAAAGGTGCTACCACACAAATGATAATAAAGACTGAACTTGGTGAAACTGTGATGTGAACTTATAGAACTATGCGTTATAAAGCCTACAACTTGAAGCTAGTTCGCCAACTGTAAAAGCATGGACGTTTTAGGATGAGAGTTAGGAGTCTTTTGCCTCTTTTTAATGTACAAATCATTAGGCTAACTGTAGCACTGCTTTAAAAATACTATTGCACCGGCCGCATCTACTGTTCATGTGGGTAACTGACACTTATTTATATATATCATTAGATTGTTACGACAAAAAGACGCTTCACTTTCCTTACAACACAAAAATTCCCGCTTCAAACATGGACACAGTGCAAATCATTGGTATGGACTGTTCTAATACAAACTGCATACGAACTGACTTTATATAAAGTGTCTCCCGCAACCCAGCAGAGCTGAATCGGCTTTCTCAGCCAGCTTGAAGTCTGAGTCTGACTTCTGCTGACACTTTCGCGCATGTGACACACGGACACACAGTGTGGGAAACCACAGTCCTTCCAGATCGTAAAGGCAGGACACTGCGGGATTTCATTAAACAACCTGGTTAAAGTTGGCTATACAAGTACTGTTATGGAAAAGTGCTAACGTTAGCTGAGGGGATGTAGCCCACATTGCTCGGTGTAACTTGGCTTCATTGTGATATAAACAGTTTTCATGAGACACTTATTTCTACAGGTATTCGCTCGACTTACAAAGAACTTCGCCTTTCTACGCGTGAGTACACGTGAATTAGCGTTTTGAACGCTAACGGGATTTTATGTAAAAATAATTCTATTTTGCGGAAAATCTTTCAAACTAATTACATTTTCTAACCAGCCAGCTAACTACTGTGTTTTAAGTAAAAATCATACACACGAGGAATCCAAGTGGCCAAAATATACCGTTAGCTTGCCTGTTAACCACACACTGACTTGTTGATTTCTATGCAAACAGTTCATAGCCACCTAGTCGACCATGAGACCGAGCAAGCTAACGTTAGCTACTTCCGCGGGTAATGCAGCTAGCTAGCAACTTGACAGCAAATATGAAACAAGCGCTCTCTACCTAGCTCGCTATATAGTTTCGTTATCATGCTAACTAACGGTAGACACGATACTGGCTTGCTAGAATAGTTAAACAGACAACTTTAGCCAGCAAGCGGGTGAGCTAGCAGGCTAATACACTTGGTAGCGAGGTAGCTAGTCCAGAACTAGCATCCTCCAAAAGGACTGGCTAGCTAACCGTTTATGTTCGCTAACTACCCAGGTTGCTATCGTTTAAAAACACGAAATTGCCGCCTTGTCCGTTTCGGCCTGTCAGAGAACTTGACAGACAAACCGGGGACACGTTCGTAAGTGGGGTGTGAGGACGGTGTAATTAGAGAGAGAGGGTGAACCAGAAGCAGAGGGTGCAAGCATGCTGTCATGTTGCGGAGAGGAGGGGACGAGGAGACTGTTCGAGGGGGTTCAAAAACAAGCGCGGGGGACCCCCCATCTTTGGCTTTGGAGTTTGTGCGTACTCGTGTAGCTTATTTGAGTGACCCTGTCTTTTGTCGCCTTTTGGGTGCTCCAGAGATGCTCCGGTGGACTCTCACCTCTCAGGCTCTCTTCGTGGTTGGCCAAGTTCGACGCTCCAGCTCGCAGCTCCGCAGCTGAAATCCGCACTCTATCTAGTTCATCCGCCATTTTCGTCTCCATCAAACACAAACACACGGTGGCCCAGCAGGGTCAAATACCGCGCACTCGCCGAGAACGCGTTTAGAAAAACAACAGTCAAAGCAGTGGGCGAAGAGATGACGTCGTTAGTTTTGTCAGTTTTATTGAATTATTCGAACAAAAGCGAACATGGTCAGGGATGTTTTCGCTATAGACTATGTGTGAGAAAAGGTTAATACATTTATTATATAACACATAATACATGTATCTGATTGAGAAATAGCCAAATACAGAACTGGAATATAATACGACAGCATTGAATGAACTGCACTTTCAAGTATTAAAATGTGTATGAGATGCCATTCATAGCAGTAATGTTAAAACCGAACAAATGCTAAAACTAAACTTAAAAAAATGTTAAAACTAAACAAAGAAATTTGTACGGCTATATTTGAACAAAACAATCATATTGTACAACAATATGCAACGTTAGACGACAGCAAACGTACAATTCTTGATGACGCGGTTGAAGTGACCAACTGGGAACTAGTACAGCACGGTATGCACCTTGCATCAGTACAACCACTTAATTTACTCGTTTTACATCCCAGAACAGTACATTGGAGAAATTAAGGGAGAAAGTGTTCAGTGTGGTCCCCAAGAACGTGTGTGTGTGTGTGTGTGTTCACTGTATGACAGGTTTGTGATAAACCGAAAATGAAAAAGCAAAAAAAAAAAACGCACAGGGAAAAAACATACTGCTTTGGCGTTAATCACACATGTAAAAATTAAAAATAAAACTCCTATTTCTAAATCTAATTTTGAGTGTACTCAAGTGCATTTCTGTTGCTTCGCACTGTCTGACTTTCACTGTCTGACTTTCATTACTTTCCACTGTCCTCGTTTGCATATTGTTGAAATGACTTTAGACTGTCTGTTTTTCATGTACATACTGATCTGTGAGGTGTTTACATTTTTTTTCCAAAGACGAATGCACTCGTTAGCTTTACCAGCTAGTTTGTACCTCGCCTGGCCAATCTTTGGAACTTTGTCATGCAGTACTTCTAATATTGTTGACTTTGGATGGTTTTTCGCTTGTGTTGTATTTTACCTCACTTGTAAGTTGCTTTGGATAAAAGCATCTGCCAAATGAATAAAAGTAAATGTAATTTAACACCTGTTGCATTCTTTGAAAGTATTGTTTGCAAGCAATAGTGCTGTTCAGTAAGTTTACATGCTAAGGTTAGCAAGCTGTCTATTAAAGATAGCTAATTATTTTAATCAGATTTCCAATCTATCACCAGGCAGCTAGATAAATAGATAATTAGGGTTCTGATTGATAGCTAGCTAGCTATTTGATTTAAGTTCACCACCTAATTGTGAAGCCTGGAATTGCATTCATTGTGCAAATAAACTGCAGGCCTAGTAGTTTATAACCATAAGAAGTTTGAGCTATCTTAATGAATGAGGCAAAGGGTTATGGGTAATCAAATTCACCCGCTGGCTGTGAAGCCTGTAATTGCCTTCATCTTGCAAGTAAACACGCAGGCCTAATAACTGTGGGCTTGGATGCCAGAGCCACCCCCACACCTGACAACATGCCTTCCTTGAGCTATGCTGTTCTTGCTAACGACTCCAATAGACAAAACCATCAGAGTCTGGGATACTAGTCCAAGGCCACTAATTGGACTCTCAGTCTTATTTCGTTGATTTTTTTTAGACAACTGGGATGAGAGGAAAAGGTGTGACCAAAACCTTTAGTGTACTAAGGCATCCAACATCTCAGTCTGGCTTTGCATGGAGAACCACAGGTGACACTACTACGTGTAGCTGTGTCGTGAGGTGAGCACATGTAACAAACATGAAAGAGGTCCGTACCTTCTCATTTTGAACCTCTGTTCTCATTGTGCAACTCGCTCTAAAAACCAACACATTATCAGTTGAACTAAAGGCAATTTTCCCCGGCTCCATAGAAAACCACACTAGACAAGTCTCAAGGGGTGATGCCACTGCTATCGTTCTGCCTTACCAGCTTTGCGCAACTCACAAGCTACCATACCGCTTTTTAGCTCTGATATACAGGTCCACTTGTACATTGCTGAAATGAAACTGAAGGATGTTTTCCAGTTCAGGAGGCTGATGTTAGTCTCTTGGGCAGGGCCCTCTGTATATAAGATCCAGTTACACCCTGGATGACCCTGAGAGATGGACAACACATAGCTTGACAGAGTGAATGTGCACTGAGAACAGCTGAGAACTCTCCTGGACAGGTACGAAGAGTGATCTCATACCTTGTCCACTCATGTGTGACACCACAGTCGTATTCTCCCATGTCAGCGGGAAGAAAATATTTGAAGACTGGATGAATGACTACTAGCTTTTGTGTGCTCGCGTGACATCCACAGTCACGGTCACCCGTCAGAAAAGTTGCTCCCTCTTGGACGCTGCACATCAGTAACATTTACATTTACATTTATTCATTTGCCAGACGCTTTTATCCAAAGCGATTTACAAGTGAGGTACCATACAATACAAGCGAAAAAACCATACAGAGTCAACAATATTAGAAGTACTGCGTGACGAAGTTCTGAAGGTTGACCAGACGAGGTACCAACTAGCAGGTAAAGCTAGTGAGTGCGTTAAACCATTACAACCAGACCATTACAACCAAACCGTTACAACCAAACCATTACGTTAAATCATTACAACCAAACCGTTACATTAAACTATTACAGCCAAACCATTACATCTTTTTTTTTAAATATAGTTTAATGGGAGATGGGGGGAAGTGTTTCAGGTGCTCAGGTGAGAGCGGAAGAGCTGTGTCTTCAGATGTTTCTTGAAGACAGAGAGGGACTCAGCAGAATGGATGATAACAACTAAAATATTGAGGTATGGCATTGTTGGTATGCTGTTGGAAGCCTGGCCTTGCTTCCACAGGGCTGATCAATGACTAAACCCCACAGAGGTAATGTAAGAGCCGTCCAAGAGCAACTATCAATATAAACATTCATCACAATGGTACACACATACTGTGGGATTCAATCAATGCCCTCATGTTTTCTGAGGGGAAAATGCTATACATTTATCACACAACCCAGCAGATTAAAGGCATATGTGGGGAGGAGAGATAGAGCATATCTGGAGTCCTTAAACACCAGTTGAGCCACATTCTGAATACCTTACATTACATTATTACATTTTTGGCACTTAGCAGATGCTCTTGGCCAGAGTGACTTACATACGTTAAAAATTTCATGTTAGCCATTTATTTAGCTAGATAAACTGAGGAAATGCTACAATGCTACTTTTCCGCAGAAAGAGTTTGGTGTAGGCTGGTAGGAGGATATGCTGTTTATGTCGTATGCTGTTGGCGGAGGGGTGAGGGCACTGAGATTCTTGGTAGATTGAGAGGAGAAGAGTAGGGAATCATCAAAGGTTATGGATGAGGAGATCACTGTCAAATTTCACTTGTACTGTATTATATTGCAGATATAAGTGCACAAACTCTGTTTCGTTGCTCATACTGTTGATGGGCATTTAGTGAAGACCTCTGACAACTAACTGAGTTGTAATTCGTTCAAAATTAAGGATGTACACATTAAGAATGGTTTTTGTATTTGCTTGACTTAATATGTTATAGCATATAGACAGATGAATTTCAATTTCATTGTAGGGAAGAAACTGCAAGCACTTTGGTCTATGGTACCTTTCAGAAATTTCAATAATGTTACTGTTCAGCTGTGGTAAAAATATCAGATGATGTACAATCAAATAAAAACAAAACAGAAACTAAATGAAACAGCTTATGCCAATAGATTTAATGAGGAGAACAATGCAGCTAAATGTTGAAAGAAACGGGGCTGAGAGATTTTTTTGTTTTTAAATTAAAGAATACGGAACAAGGAAAACGTAGGATGCGAATCAGATCTCTGCATTTATTTGTCATACATCATCCACCCAACTTGATCTCATGAGCCAAACGTCAATGTGACGCATCAGTATGGCAACGGCACCTGCATTGCACTCGATTAGTCGTTTAGAAAGGTATGGATTGGCGTCACATTTAGACGTTCGGGTCCTTGAGACCACGCTGCATGATAGACAGCTTGTGTTGAACTGGATTAAGTTGAGCTGAGCAGAGACGTGTGGAAGAACAATGGGAGAATGATTGTGAAGGAATTCTCATATTGCTGTGGTTTATAAGCTTTGGCAGCATTGTAGTGCTTAGCTCATGCATATGAAGCGCTGATTTGAGATATAACGTGGGTATAAATTTAGAGAAACTAAGCAAGACACAGATGACAATCTCTGTCTCTTACTCTCCCTGTACACAGATGGCCAGTTTCATGCTAAAATGAAAGATCTTAACTATCTCTCTCTCTCTCTCTCTATCTCTGTCGTTCTCCCTCTCTCTCTCCCTCTCTCGCTCTCTAGGTTAGCCAGGGGGCATAATATAGTGCTCTGTGAAGGGAGGGGTGGGGTGGGTTGTGAGTCATCTGTATGAGTCATGTGCAGTGTGTATGTGTGTGATGGGGGTTGACTGCACAGTGAGAGAGAGGAAGGAAATATGGTCTCCCACACAATGTGAAAAAGAGTCACAGAAGGAGAAAGAAAAGGGATAGAGCGGAAGGCAAATGAGGAAAAGAAATGGCAGGGTTTATGTCCTATACATTGGATACACATTAGACACACATACACACACACACACACACACACACACACTCACACATACTGACATTGACATGTAAACCCTGCATATAGCACAGCAGCACTGATCAGAACGCGTATTGGCCTGAAGAAGGGGTGTGTGCGTAGAATGCAATATTATGCTGCTGCTGCTGTTTCTTTGGATATTGGGCCTGCTGTACTCATTAATGGCCAGCAGGTGTCAGGGTGTGGGCAGGAATTCTGAGAGATAAACACGTAGAGTAAGTCTCTGAAAGTTTTAGGGTTGTCCCCAGGACTTGAATTTATATGTACAAGATATAAAGATTCACATGAATTGAAAATTAAGCCCTGACCAGAAAGGTCAGATGTTTGCATGCCATTAGGGAGCTGACAAACAGTGTAAGAATATCCTATTAATACTTTGACAGTGCCATGCAATGATAGTGATAACACATTTATATAATTATTCTTGTTTTCCTTTACCCCTCCTGTTTAATAGAACAGTAATATAATATTATAGAAATAGCATACATCTTAGTGACAAGATGACCTTACATTATTCTTTCTTTTTGAACTGAAATTTGGCATTAACTGAAATGATAGGCTCTGGACACTAGGAACAGAAAAAAATAATTATCACACACCTGCTCAGTTTCTGGAAGAAACTTTGTAAAGATTGAATCTTTGAAGTTTTTTTTTCTTTTCTGCCATTCAATCAATTATGCAATTATCCAGTACCCAAACTGACACGCGTTCTCATGCAGACACTCACAACAGGAGAAACTGAAAAAAAGGTTTGCTGTTGCATCATTCGTAAAATTATTCAACACCCTTAAATTAGACACTCACAATTAATTAATAATAAATTAAAAATAAACACGTAGGAAAGCATGCCAGCGAAGACTGTATGTTGACAAACAGCATAAGATAAAGAAAATGAGATAATGACTGTCATATCTGTCATTGCCCAGTGTGGTTGGCAGAAAATCAGTTGTGGTCTTAAACCCAGCCCTAATAATAACTATTGTATAATATTTTATAGTAATATAATTTACAGTGTAATAAATCATTGATATATATTTTAATCAGATAATGAATAAAGATGAATGACAGCCCTCCTAATTTAATAACACATTAAATGAGTGGTGCTGTGCGTGCTTATATGTTTATGTTGACTGAACAGGTTACACTGCTTGCTGTCCTAATTGATTTCCAGCTGATTGCTGGTAAGCAGCCGGGTGGAGCTGCATTTGAATTGCTGGTTATGACTGTTCATGTAAGCTGCTGTCTGTTGTGTGGTTTAGTTGTTCTGGTTTCCTCTGATCTCTGAGAATAAACGGCTTACAAACACATGATGCAGCACCACGAGCTGGAGAGTCTCACCCAAAGTTACTACGCACGGCAGTGAGGATGGCATGATACGGCAAACATCCACCATGCATCCTGCCCCCAGCAGCAGACCCGGGAAGAATGTAGGCCCTTTCTCCTGTTCTCCTTGAGGCCTTTGATAGAGGTAGTGATTAAAAGAAACAGTTTTATTCAGTGTTGTTTGGGGCACTCTAACAAAGACACTTCTCAGCCCAAGACCTTGAGAAATAGAGCAAAGTTTTATGTTTGGTACGAGGAGACGGAAGGCTGGTGAGAGGAGAGGAGAGTAACTGAGAAGGCTGAGAAGGACTGTAATTTTGGTAAAACTGTAAACCACTGAACTGAACAAAAGCAAGAAAAAAGTCAAAGTTACAGGAGACATCAATTCTGTCCTTATGAAGAACCACCAACTACTGCTAATATTACTATAAGTATTAGTAGTAGTAAAATCATTTACATATATGTAAATATACCTGTTTCCCTGCCTCTCTGTTGCTCTCCTGTAATGTCCATGATGCTCAGGTATTACATTTATAAGGCTATATCACACTACCAAAGTGGCAGTGTGCCTCACTCCTCTTATAATTGATCATTTTACTGTGCCTGTAAAGGTTATAGCATTTGGAAGAGACCTATTTATTTTCCCGCACAAATGTATGCTGAATTTTTCTGCATTTCCCTCAGTCCAGAAAGAACTGAATATTTCCCTCCTTACCCTGTGTGAATTGGCTGGGATGACAGAGTGTTCTGAGCCCTCCGCTGCTAGAGACCTATTTCTAACTCACTGGTTAACTTAATGAGCAAAACCCATTCGACAGCTTAATACTATAACGCCATGGACGTGTATAGCACATTGCTATATAGTGGACTAATGTGCAAATCTCTATTCTCTTACCTGTATTAATGAAATCAACACAATATAACAAGGCTAATTAAAATATAAGAGGATGGAAATTATTGTACATAGTTCAGCATAGCCCAGGCCAATTCTGTTTCCAGTACAGTCATGAAACCCAGAGGAACTGGCTGTCGCAGAAGGTATATGCATGAGGGAGTCTACCAAACACTGTAAAGTGCAAGATACCAAGATACCCGGCAAGTGGAGTCATCAAGTTCAGTCTGTGTTTTTATTTAATTATTTCACAGACACCCATTTCCCCGGTGAATCAGAAGATCATATTGGGAATATTGGGAAGATCAAGCACAGGCCACAAACACAAAATAAACGGGCGTAAGTAGAACCGGTAGCATGATACACAACTATCATAGGCAACACAGGCTATATACATACTTTTGAACAAATCATTCAGTGTAGCAATGGCTGTGGAATGGATTTTTTTAGAGGGAGAACAGGAAGCTAACGGAGTGATGAATTCAAGCCCATCTGCAGTCTGATTAAAATCATGACCTTGGTCACTCACTTCCATCCTCTTTGTGCCAAGTAGTACATGACGGGCAACGCACGGCTTAGGCACTGTACAAGGCTTCGGTTATCCATTCATGTATTAATTCTTCTCCACCAACTTGGCCTTTACTAATGGTGTAAAGTGAGTAGGTGGTGAACACAGAGGAGGAAAAAGGAGGAGGGGGGGGGGGGCTGATGTGGGCAGGCAAGGAAAAAAAAAAAAGGAGGGAGAGAGGGAAGGACAGAATGTGATACGCAGGGAAATAGATATAAACCGGAAGATGGGTGTGAAAAAAAAAAAGAGAGAGAGAGAGAGAGAGCCGGGGGACACTGGGGAGTCGGCCAGCTCAAACTGATGGTAGAGTAAACAGCTCCGTTTCCACGGTAACATGACATCACAGCACAGATTTAAAGAGGCAATGCCTGCAGTTAGTTCCTCTCTTTTTTTTCTGTTAACACTGTGATATCAGGTCATTATTAAGCCTCGTTGAATGAATGTGGTCTCATGGACACAGAGAAACTGCATGATTGCACGCAATCTCACACATTTAGGCCTGCCATTACGCGCCGTGAGGAACAGCACAATTATACATGAATAAACGAAATGAGAAAAATAATGTCGCAGCTAAACAGATCCGTCCCGATATAAGAGCAGGAAGGCTTGTACGAAATCAACATGTGCGCCAATTACAGTCATTTCTGTGATTGCTATTGTAAAAATACAGATGATGCTATTTGCCATACATCCTGTACTTTGTGAGTAACATCGTATGATTTTTTTTTTTAATTAATTGGTACGTGGTGAAAATGGGGGGGGTGGTTGGGGGAGACATCTGGTTGTTAGTGCAGTATGCTAGTGCAGGTAAAGCAATGCAGGAACTGGAGACAGGGAGGGAGGGAGGAAGAGAGGAAGGGAGATTTGGAGGTAGGGAGATTGGGAGCGAGGGAGATAGGGAGGAGTTGCTCAGCATACTGATGAGAGTGCGTGAGTGTTGTGGAGGCGGGGAGGGACTTTTCTGCAGGTGAATTCTGAACACTGGTGGGGTTTCTCCTCCCCCTCCCTTTTCACCCCCCCCCCCCCCTTCCTCGTTCCTCACCAGATGCTGCTGCCTCTGCTTAAAAGGAGAGCGGCATTGCGAGGGGGAGAGAGAGAGAAAGGATTGAGCTGACTTTTAGAGGTGACAGAGGAAAGGAGAGGTGGATTAATGGTGGAGCAGAGAGGAAAGATGGTGCAGGGATGACTAGGGCAGAGTTTGGAGCTCAAAGGACAAGTAAGGGAGCGGACAAGAGGTGAAAAAGAGGAGGCTGAAAAACTAGGACAAAAGGAGAGAGAGAAAGAGAGAAGCGAGGGGAGGGGGGGATAGGTGTCTATAGACCCTGTGACGTATGTGTTGCAATTGCCGTCATGAGAAGGAAAAAAAAATACCCTGTACTGCTTATCATGTTTAATTCACACAAGTCTTTCCGCTGAGGAAGACAGGGAAACAGAGAGAGAGCCAGAGATGTACTGTACAGCAGAACTGACCATGAATGAAAAGGAGCTAGCATGTTTTATTGATAGGTCTCTCATTCGCGTGTGCAGCCGTATGAATAAGTAAATTATGTTAATACATGCAAATTCATTCAATCAAAAAAATATAACGGATATTTTTACTATATGTAACCAGATCGACCATACATTACAAACATACAAATGACAAACACATATATTTCATGCTTATATTTCAAATGTACAACCATATTTTAGTAACGCAGCATATTTGATGAAAATTTCCTATAATTTCATGTATGGAAATGGCAGTCTTTTATGACGTCCATTTTTCTTAATTGTTGCTTCTGTTTTTTTTATTTCCTGTTTTAATTGATGGCGATGTATGAAGCATACCTCATTTGAGGTTTGCTCTCTCTCTCTTTTTTTTTTTTTTTGCTTTTGAGAGTGAGTACGCTCCTACAGCCCTGGGGTGGGTTGTTTTAATGAGCACTGGGAGAGAAAAGGGGGGGGGGGGATAAAGAAGAGAGAACTTCACTCAGTCAAACAGCCATCCGTGCTCGCCGTGCGCACATACATTCAAACGCGGAAGCACTGACGCACTCACACCCACCGACATACTCAGCGCGCATGACAGCTGATAAACAGATGCTTTTTGAAGACTGTGAGAAAGATGATGTACCGCGAAGTACGGTAGCGAACACAGACATACAGTGAGTAACTGATGTGTAACACGCAAAGACCAAGACTAACTGAAATATTTAGGATTTACCTCAATATCATGCACATCTTTCTTTCACCTAGAGGGTTACATCTCTTGTTTCGTTAGTTCTATCCCATCTGACCTCTGTATACCTAACTAACTAAACTGAGTTCATCCCCTGTACTGGTGGCTCCCACTTTTACAACACAATGTTTCTTGGACACCCCTTCATAAAGCGGACTGTCTTGAATTTAATCATATTCTCATAGGCACACTGTTATTAGTAAGAGTTACGTTCCCAAATATTAGCTAGAAATAGCATTTTTGACAAAAGGAGAGCTAAATATAGGACTGAGCCAACAATTCATGTGACATCAACAGTATATGAATATTTGTACATTTAAATATACTATACTTCCACACAAAATTCGGTGTAAATATTCAGTATTATGACCCATTCAGTGTGACTGTTTGGGAATGACAGCTACTCTAGACATGTGCTGCGCACCCCTCGAGATAAACTCGCACCTGTCCCAAAAGAAGCCCAGTGGCCCATAAACCTAAAATCCTATTTTCTACATCAGCTTTGCAGCCACTGGTTAAATATCTGTATACGATATTACTTCCTTAGGGTAGTATGTGATGCTAACAGAGTTCAAGAGAAGACAACAGTGAAGGTTTGGCTCTTTAAAATGTCTCCTGCCAAATCACAAAGCTATGGGTAAATGTATCCATGCACACCCTGCTCTGGGGAGTATCATACCAGGACACCAGACAGCCAGCACACTGTTCAAGACTCCTTTCCATGTTTGTCCACCATGATGTCCACAACTCTAATAAATGAATCCCCAGCTGTCGCCGATTCCCTTTTCCTGGAAGATGTGGTCTCCTGCTCGCCCCGTGGATCATTTTCCTGTTCTCACAATCACAGCCCATGTCCTCTCCTGCAAGGGCTGTAATTTGATTAGAAACCTCAATTTCTGGAAAAATTACTCCTCAATTTCTGGAAAAATTACTCCTGTGCACACCCTATCCTGTGATTATAGCGTGTAGTCAGCCAAATCTCTCACTGGCTGATCCAAAGACTCACTCCCATGCACACAATTGACATTGCTTCTGGAACTTCACCAATTCGTCATTATAACCAAGGCTGATCAGTTTTGACCTTGAGTTCAAAAACAGCGCTCTTGCCCAACAAGCAGACTTCATTCAGAGAAGAAATCATCTATGATGTCTCTGCTCTTGGAATGCAGTCATGATTCAACCGACACACTGTATCAACCACGTACTGTATGTTAATCCCTCACTAAATAGCTAGGTTTACCTGAAGCTGTATGAGGTGCAGGCCGAAATACCAAAGTGCACACTGCACTGTGGAGAATCCAAAGAAGTGGTAGCTGAACAGGAAAAGATAAAAAATCCTGTTTTGTCATCTAGCTAGCCAGTACGCTGAATACGAATAATTAATAACAAGAAAAAACGGAGTAAGGCTCAATATCAAATGACATTAACCTAACATGATCTTATCAACTACGTACAGACTGGTAGCTAAAAAAGGATGTGTGCTTACTGAAAGTAATGTTATTTGCTCCAAAAGTACCACTGTCTGCTAGTGGTTAGTAGTTCATTAGTTTAAAGAGGGAGTTTTTAGAGGAAAATTTGGAACAATCCCTCTTAGTTCCTTAAATGATGGAAAAGGTATTGCTTTAAGAGCAAATCTATCTAACCTTCCTGTAGAATAGAAACCAATGCTAATTTAAACGAAAATGAAGCTATGATTGGGGAAAGGAGAAATACACAGGCATACAGACAGGGTAGGCTACTAGCAGGCGAGAGTAATCTATCCAGCAGACATTAGCTTGATTGATCATATCCCTGCATATATGTCTGAAATTCCAGCTGTTAATATAATGGTCTGGACCAGCTGTCTAGTGCTTTATGGTTTTTTAGTGATGTGTCAGTTCTCTTGCTGTACAGTATGTGCTGCTCTAATCTGTGTCCTATATTTTAATATTGCCCGTCTGCACCTTTAATATAAACCTCCAAAAGTGATTCTACACAGCACATGAGTGGGACGTGTGGGTGCAATTTACCCTTCTGTGATTGCAGCTGGACAATTTTCACTAAAATTGGAACAACTAGCTAGCGGGTTAACAAATAGAAAAGGTATTAAATTGTTATTATGACATCTTACATTTTCACGCTGTCATATTTGAAAGGGGTGAGAAATTGTATGCTTAATTGTGCCTTTAACAATGACATTTGCTTTAGCTGAAATGGTAGCTACCTACCTTGGCTACATTGAATAAATTTCATCGACCCAATCACAACAACTTCACTGTAATGCCACAAATGACACATGATAAAAATGCAGGCCTTGGAGGGAACATGAGAGGCAACACAATTATCCTTGAACTGCTGTCACAGATATGTCCTGACTGTTTCAGCCAGTTAGCTATCCAGACCACTAACTAACTTGTCCAGAGCATTAGCCTAAGTGGTCTGCAAGAGTCTGAAACATTTAACCTACGAGATCTTGCCCACAGATGGAAGGGTTAGCAGACTGCCCAGACATTGATTGAACGGACTCCATGAAGGTCGCATAATGACAGCATTGACCGATGCTGCTTGTAAAACAACATTGGTGCAGTCAGTGTGAGCTCACAGAGAGCAGAACTGACAGCTGACAAGGCAACTGTCATCTTCACAGCAACAGGTGGGCAATATAAACAAGCATACAGCACAGATCACTTGATACGTTGTGTGCTCTGTAGACATTTCCAAAGTCACACACCTGATTCTTATTTGGTTATCTGTCATTGTCAGATTTGGATAGCTGTATTTTTTTTGTTTCCTATGGTTGCAAGGTGTATTTGCCTGAACCATAATCATATTGTGCTAAACTGTCAGTGTATTAGTATTTGATCAATAATGACTATTGGCTGAATTGATTATTGTGGTTTATATAGATTAAATTAAACAATCCATTGAATTAGCTACTGTTACAAACCACGCATGACAGCCAACCTCTGTATTTTTTGTTTTGTAATGTCTGTTTAGAATGATCTCATTTGGTTTAGATTCTCAAAACAGAAATTTAGCCATTGCTGTCACTACAGTTATAAGCAATTATACAGTTATAAATGTTGACCTTTACCGCTGCTCTCATCTCTTTGACCAAAGGTCTTCTGGCATATTGTGGAGTTAAATATTGTCCTGAGCTTTCCACCAGGTCTTCGGTGGTGGAAGCAAGCAGGCAAAATTCAAAATTCCAGATACAAGTTACTCCTTACATTTTTTGACCACCTCCTATTAACCTCCCACACAGAGAAAAAAGCTAGTACAGACATGGCAAAACTCACCAGCCCAAGCGAATATGTAAGTAAGGCACTTGTCTCGGGTGCAGGCTGACAAAAATCACATCAGTAGAATAAACTGGCTCTGTTCTGATGAGTTGGGGGTGGGTTTTTGGTAGGGTTTCTTGGTCTCTCTGCTGTCAGGAACCATGCACCTTGTCAGGTGCCTACGAGTGGGGCAGATGATGTCAGTGAAGCTGCACTTATCCTCTGATTGGAGCGCACTCTGTGCAGTGGACTATGGGACTTGTAGTGTGAAAAATAACGCAAAGGTTGCTGCTGTGAGGTGAGCAACTGATAACTGCAAAGAGGTTGCATAAAGGGAAAAAAAAAAACATTTTAAAAATCACAAACCTGGTGCAGCTGGTTAGCACAATATATCACAATATCAGCACTGCCATCAAAATACCACTAATCGCTGTGACCAGTGGGTGATTTGTTCATTTTTAACAGGGGGGACGGCAGTTGCACATGCAGCACTCTCTCTGCTACTAACTAGGGGATGGAGGGGGGGTGGCAGGTTAACAAGGGGGATGCATTTTGGTCATTTTGCAAACAAAGGGGATAGCTGATTGTGACCCTTACATTTTCAGGCTGCTCTGTGTTTCTGCTCTGTTCAAAATCAGGCCACTAATGTCTTTAAAAAAAACATGGATATCACTGGTAATAAAGTAAAACTTCCAAATGAAAAAAATATGCCTTATTGTGTAGCAGTTGGCTGTAGAAATAGCAGGAAATGGCAAACAGTCATACATTTCCCCTTGAGATCCTATTAGTAAGAAAATGTGGGAGGCTAAAGTAAAATTATTCATTTGGAAAGAGGATTCCTTTCCAGTATTATGAGATGGGTTAACTTTAATGTATTAGAAATAGTAGTTAGATATAATATATTAGGCCCATAATAATAATAATAATAATAATAATAATAGCTACTATTACTTTCTTAAAAATAACATGATAGAGAGTTATCCAGACAGGCTGGCATCACTTCATTAGTAAAAAGCAGGAGAATATTACCATATTACGCTGGCTATTGAATGTGCTAGGCATAACCTAGCACATAAAACAAAAACAAAACATGATCAGGTATTACTAAGAAGAATGATAAGCACAAATTGGGTGGGGGACCTATGGCAGAAATCCCTCTCCAACAGCTGATACTTAATTCTTTGGCATTACTGAGGGTTGATAAGAGACCCATGTGTGTAAGTATATTGCCTGTGTGTTTGTTTTTTCACTTACTATGGAATAAAACAGTAAATAATAATTTATAAAATAAGTTTTAGAAAATTAAATACTTATATTAAATAACTTAAAAATGAATGCTATTTGCTTTGATGTGCCAGCAGCAAGGGTCCTTCATAGCCTGAACTTTTTGTAATTTTTCTTGAGGCTGGGTTATACTCCGCTGTGCGAAAACACACCTGACAGTCACCTAAAAGTGGTCACAATAGTTTGTTTGTATGCACGGACATTTCTGAAATAGCAGACATTGTTAGATGTTGTCATAGCTTCATATTAGTTAATTTTAGGGTTCATTTTGGCTGAACTGCAATTTCCAACCAATTGTTTTCCTTATTTAAATTGTTCTAATCTGCAAAATTGGATGCCCCGCAACAAAACTAACAGTCTTACATTTTTTTATTCAACAGGTAGGACTATCTCATGGCGGCTAGCTAATGCTAGTTTTGCATAGCATGTTTGTTGGACGGAATATAAACCAGCTTCTTACATGCTGCAAAGCATCACACTCTGCTATTATGGTTAGGAAAATGGTGTTTGCATGGAAGAATAAGATAACTAGCATATCACATACCTACCCTATTACCCTTTACAAAACCACACTTACCATAATTAATGCCAAGAATTATTAACTGTAATTAGTACCAAAAGCATTATTGTTTCATAAAATGAAAAGTTCTTATTTAACTATTAATTATTTATAAAGGGAACTCATGTTAACAGGTGAAACCATGCCACTACAATCCACAAATAACAAAGTTATACTTTACACCATCTCAGTACATGTTACGCAAACACACATACATACGGATTCATGCTCTGTCCAATCACGTGGACAGATGCGTGTGCACATGAACACACACACGCATGCACGCATACACCCTTCTTGAGTACTTAGTGTTAAGGCAGCATGAAGAATTTTTCATCGGTCATCATCCAGTCAGGAACCAATAGCAATCACTGGATGTCCTGTGCAACTGCCTCACCTATTCACTCAGGGGTCAGCATGTGATTGCATAAAGCGTGTTTGGGTTAGGTAACTTTGCTGTGTGTGTAGAAGTTTTGTGGGCGTGGGCGCTTTGTGTAACGCCTCCAGGACGAACAGGAAACCCAAGATGAAAATGAACATAAGTGCTTTTATGCAACTTCACATGGCTGAGAGCTTGGGTGGCCTGTCTGTCAGTTACCAAACATCCCCACCCATTATCTCAGGGTCCCCCACTGTGTCCCTGGGGCTATTTGGGATGCGGGGGTACGGTGATTCAGCCGAGAGCTATTTTTGCTGACAATGATCACAGAAAAGCAACAAATTTGAGGGAGTTATGAAATGAAATGGGATTCCTCACACATACAGACACGCTGACACTTCCAGATACAAAGCGCATGAGCACAAATACAGCCACATAACTAGTCACACTCAGCCAGAGACCTCCCTGCTTGTGAATCATATCCATCCAAAATGATGCTTATTTGTGGTTCATACATACACACAGCCATAAATTGTGATTTACATAAGTTTCCTAAAGGTTTTATTCGTAACTAAATGGTTTTTCTTTTATCTGTAGAGTGTGTGTGTGTGTGTGTGTGTGTGTGTGTGTGTGTGTGTGTCTGGGTGTGTATGAATGCATGCAACTGTGTGCATATGTGTGTGTTTGTGTGTATGCAACACCTGTGTGGTGTGTGCTTGTGTGTGTTTTCATACAGTGAGAGACAGCTAGAATAGCTGAGAGGGCTAGGAGATTTCTCTAATCACACTCAACATCCACTCCACACCTTTCTCTCTCTCACTTCCATTCTCAGTCTTCCATCTCCCTCATTACATGTGAGTCAGTCTGCAGTAAGCTCTGGCTTTCTCTCCATCTCTCTCTCTCTCTCTCTCTCCCTCTCAATCCTCCCCTCCATATCTATCTAACGGTTTCTCTCATCTCCCTCATTACATGCGAGTCAGTCTGCAGTAAGCTCTGGCTTTCTCTCCATCTCTCTCTCTCTCTCTCTCTCCCTCTCAATCCTCCCCTCCATATCTATCTAACGGTTTCTCTCACCTCCCTCATTACATGTGAGTCAGTCTGCAGTAAGCTCTGGCTTTCTCTCCATCTCTCTCTCTCTCTCTCTCTCTCCCTCTCAATCCTCCCCTCCATATCTATCTAACGGTTTCTCTCACCTCCCTCATTACATGTGAGTCAGTCTGCAGTAAGCTCTGGCTTTCTCTCCATCTCTCTCTCTCTCTCTCTCTCCCTCTCAATCCTCCCCTCCATATCTATCTAACGGTTTCTCTCACCTCCCTCATTACATGTGAGTCAGTCTGCAGTAAGCTCTGGCTTTCTCTCCATCTCTCTCTCTCTCTCTCTCTCTCCCTCTCAATCCTCCCCTCCATATCTATCTAACGGTTTCTCTCACCTCCCTCATTACATGTGAGTCAGTCTGCAGTAAGCTCTGGCTTTCTCTCCATCTCTCTCTCTCTCTCTCTCTCCCCCTCTCAATCCTCCCCTCCATATCTATCTAACGGTTTCTCTCACCTCCCTCATTACATGCAAGTCAGTCTGAAAAATCAAAGACAAAAAACACAAATGAGACAGAGATCCATGCTGGGATTTCTGCATGAGTCAGAGAGGTGTGTGTGTGTGTGTGTGTGTGTGTGTGTGTGTGCGTGTGTGTGTGTGTGTGTGTGTGTGTGTGTGTGTGTGTGTGTGTGTGTGTGTCGGGAGGGGGGGACGGTGGGTTGGAAAGGGGGTGTGGGGTGTGGGGTGGGGGGACGGGGGGGTTGGTGTGCAGGGAAGAAGGAGCAGAGGGAATAACGGAGGGAAGGATTTTTTTTATATTGATCTAGCCACCACATATTCTATTCTGACTGAGAAGCAAGAGAAAAAAAACCATTGCTACAGATTGGACAAATATATGAAAAGACTACTAAAATTCAATAAATATTTTTGAATACCGTAAACATAAATAGTCATTATCACAATTAGAGAATGATCTAAAGCAACTTCAGACTAGAAATAATACAGGCATTAAGGACTGTAATCCCCATAGATCCTAATATAATAATCACATTAAGGAGAGAATGACCGACATAACAAGTCTGATTAGCCTGGCATTGTAAGAAGGTGTGTCTTTACCATAAAAATGTGGATATTTGGATATCAGGAATGGTCATAGGAAGGGGGGGTGGAGAAAGAGAGAGAGCGGGTGCAGCGTAGTGAAGCACAGAGAAAGTGACAGAGAGGTGGCAGCATGTGTGGGCGATTGTATTTGGAAGTAAGGGAGGAAGGGAGTGGGATGAGAGAGGTGGGTGGAAGTGACAGAAAGAGACAGAGACAGAGGTAGAAAGAAAAAGAGAGAGAGAGAGAGAAAAGAGAAAGAATGGGGAAAAAGAAAGACTGGTGTTTCTGCAGGGAATGGAGCAAGCTGTTTCATACAGTGGTGATTCATCTTTTGTGTGACCGTATACTGCAATTATCTTTATGGTGAACATCTAACTGTCTGTATGCGGGTGTGTATATTTTTTTTTTGGGGGGGGGGGGGGGGTGTGTGATTGTTATCACCATCTGTGTTTTTGACCATCTGTGTGTGTGTGTGTGTGTGTGGGGGGGGTTGCTTGGCTCACAGCTGCATTAAGGACTATCACAGTTATATTTCTGCATTTTCCCTCCTTTCTGTACTATTTTCTATACTATTTGCCTTTCTGTAAATTCAATTCTGTATGTAAGGTGATCTGTGAATGTATTCACCACTGGGCCTATGTGTGGCAAACTGTCTACATCTGTTTGTAGCTTGTGGCTTGGTATGTGTTTCAGAACTTATTAATGATAAAGTGGTGATGTAAACCGAACCTTCGAACAAAACCTTTATGAAGCAGCTTGCAACAGGAGACGGAGAGAGGGAGAAAGAGATACAGAGAAGAAAGAAGTCACTTACATTTTCTAAAGCAAGACAGAAATATCAGCATCCTCCAAATAGCGCCCACACAGTTCCCCTGTTCTATTTATTCATGTTCTCATTTCTGACTGGAATGGTTACGCTGATGAAGGCAAAACAAGCCATGTTTGAATGTACATTGATGACGTGCGGTTAAGACTGTTGCAAAACGGTACGCAGTCAACCGGGTGGGATTCCCAAGCATAACTTTGGTCAATTGCTCCTTCAGTTCCTCCTGGATTAGAAAGATATTTGTGAAACGCTTGACAGCTATTTTTGTGCCTTAGTGCGCTTTCCGACGAGTTTGTTCCCCCGGATACATAAGCATAAAAGTCTGAGAAAGATGAACAATGGTGTAAATTAACAAAAGAGGGAAAAACTTCCAACTGCTGACAGAATGCAAAATGCTTTTCCTCTTATTCTACAGACTGATACAAGGATAAAGTGCAAAGTGACAGGTATGTGACCTACTGGCTTTATATGTGCTATTTAACATCAATTAAAGTCACACCTTCCTGGAATTACCAAGAAACAGCCCATACCCTATAAGCCACCCCTGGCCTAATATTGTACCTGTTTGCAGATGGGTCTACTTTGTCTCAAATTTTTTGCCATCTGCATTGATTTTTGAGAAAAAAAAATAGTTCTGTTTCACTTTTGTTTAATATGTGTCATGGAATTGGACAGTTAGATTCACCAATAAATAAATATCAAAAGTATCAAAATGAAAATGTCATTCCTATAATAGTAATTCATATTTGTTTTATCAAATATTTTGAATAATCATTCGGGTTATTAGGTGGTGCTGTATGCATTAAAGCAATATCAAAATATCAGTCTTCCAAGCTGGATGGCACTGTCTGAGTGGCAGTGCCATCCCCTCTAAGTATGTTTTTGTTTTCTGGGAAGAATGCCAGTCCATCACACCCATACATTTCCAATATGTCTCCAGTGTGCCTCCCATATGACTCCATTATAATGAGCTAAAAGCAGAGAGGCATTTCCATGCCATTTTTAAAAGTATGCTATGACTCAGTAGTGCCACAAGAAAACACAGCTCTTGTGTGCCAGTCAAATTACAGTAAAATCTTTTCTTTCAAAGGATTTCAGACGGTAATTACAGCAAACATACTTTATGTACACTAACATTAGCATGCTGTTTGCAGATACAATTTTTAAAAAACTACAAAATGTTTTTAAAAAATAAACAGCTTCTGTACACTTTTGTCTCCTGTCCATATCTACTCTCATTGCTTCTTACTGTGCCTGAATAATTATTTATGCCTTTTACCCCCATCTGATACTGATGTTCCACTTCCTTCTGGGGTTATATCATGTCTCTGAACTTCGCCACCTGGAAACATTTTCATCAATATACACTTAATCTTTGCAAATCCAGCCTCTTGTTTTTCCCAGCATCCCCCCCCTCCCCATCTGGTAAAAATCTTGGGATGACTCCTCACTCCCCTCTTATTTCTCTGAACATATTTCTTGTTTGAATCACACCTTCCTTTCCTGTCTGCTTTTTCTCTTAAGTAGTTCCCTGGTGGTGGCATGAAGTGCCTGCCAATTTTAGGGCTGCGTAGTCTCTTAGTGACTTCTTCTTCTTCTTGATTGTTACCTCTGAACGTCCTTTTTTTCTTAATTTGTTTTTGTCAGTTCATCTTTTATTTTGTACCTGAATGTTCCTTTGATCATATTTCAATCTCATGATCCATGACTTTTTCTTGGCATGTATTCTTTATCTGCTTTAAAAAAAAAAACTTGAGCTGTAATTCCTTTCTCATTACCTGGGTCTAAATTAATGTGTATGATATGTCCTTGATGTTTTTTTGTTTTTTTTTTACGTTACATTTGATGTTGGATTAGAAAGATCTGCATTTTGATCTCTCTCGATGAGGACATCAGATAAATTAAATAATCACAATCACATTCATCCTCATATTCACAATCATAACCACTATATTCATGACTCTAATCATACTCATGACCACAATCAAATCATAATGTCAGTCACAAAACAATACAGTGCTAACCAATTACAAGCGTAATGCAGAATCATGTAGATCCATTCATAAGCAATCATACCGTTCTCCTGAGTGCCAGTAATGGTCACTTTTGAGATTTTGTGTGTGTGTGTGTGTGTGTGTGTGTTTTTCGATCAGTCCTTTGTCCTTTGTAAGAATATCTTAACTCACACTTCCCTGTAAATGAAAAAGACTTAAACCAGTCACAGTGATAAGGTGTCACCTAGTTAGCAGCAAACTAGATTACCCTTTCTCTAAAAAAGAGATCTCAGAATGGTTACATTCAAACAATATATTTATTTTTCAAAACAATATCACTTTAATTGTGTCCTTGAAGACATGGTGTATGTTGAATTGAAACTGATCTGTAGCTCCCTGAATGATTTATTTGCAATATTTTACCTACAAGCAGCCTTTTTAGTTTGACACCTTGGTGGTTATTAGTCCTGTAATCTGTGACAATATATTTCCATATTGCTGCAAGTGAATTATGTCACATTTAAATTATGTAACTTTATTACCTGTGTCATTGCCATCTACTACCAGACTTTAGGAATTGTGTAATTGCTATGTAACCACTTTTGGGATTGGGGGTGAAGTTATTAATAAGGATTAAGCACATGAACCCCGATGGCAAATTGTTTGTTTTATTGACTTTTAAGATAAATGTGATAATACAAGCCACAAGCAATCTAAAAGACGAGAAAACACATGTAACCACGCCACGATGCAGCATCTGTTCCTCATGCCCTAAACTGTATTAAATTAATAAATTTCCTAAATTAAGCAAACAAGTGATATAGCTCGCTTTTATATCAAAACAAAACAGTTCCTCTTCCTTAGGTTACCTCAGCTGTGATTGCAGTCGTAAACAAGCAATCAGTGCGTAGAGTAGACAGTCTCATGTGACGTTACAAAGCATACGGTAGAATATCTCAAGGTTCCAAAATTCACAGATCCCTAGCTAATAGCACCACGTAATTGAAATGCAATCGCGCTATAATGCTGCCAACGCATCTGAATACACGTTGGTGCGAGAATTCCATCGCAATCGCATCACTGTTCTCACGCACTTTTTTGCTCGGTTCAATTCATCCCAGTCCCTTCGTTTCGTGACACGACAAGTGATGCGTCCAGACAGATTACCGTTTTGTGTGGGGAAATGCGATGTGCGCACGCGTGTTGTCACACCTGACGAAAGTTATCGATAAATAATATTTTTTTGAGCACAAGGGCTGGCGTGCCTCACGTCGTCCAATACGTCTTCCTGCGCACCATACTGTTCAGGGTTTTCCCATCTTTTTTCGGGAGTGACAGAGCCCAAACGTTCAGATTTCCTACAATGCAATGCTTCCGTCAGCTTCTAAATGTAAACCCACTTGCTGGCCAAGTTCCAAATCATTACCATGAGGTCATGATTTTCTTTACAGACACACATTCGTGTTCTATACCTCAAATACGGTGGTTAACAGTGGTGAGCTTATCGTTGTGAGAAACTCAACCATGTGAAGTACGATTATTAGTACGCAATTTTTGAACAAGCAGTTCTAACATCTGATGGCTTTAACTTCATCATCGCCTTTTCGTTTTCTTCACAAGACGTTCGTATTCTGTAGGTGCTCTATAAGTTTCCCACAGTATAAATACGTTAGCGATCCTCCTGGCTGAGTAAGTACTGATCCAGTTCTCAAGACATATTACAAATGCCTGGCACTATTTCATGTATAACGTGCGCTAAACAAGCTTACATGTACCCTTCAACAGCTGGTGAGAAAGGGGCGGGGAAAATATTACTTCTGACTTGAAGCATCCAACGTTTTCCGTTGTTAGATTTACACGGGATCTGATGTTCAGGTTTGCAACACGAATTCGGACCTCACTTCGGCTTAGTGATTCCGGATTCCAGTTATTCGCCGGAATGTGTACGTTAGTGTACCACATCGGTAGCTCGCTTTTCACCCCTGCCCAAGGTAGTGGCCATACCAGAGACGAATTATGGGTTGCAATTTCGCTGGCTTCTAAATGTATACTCGTTAATGGAACAAGTGATCACCATTCTCTTTGAGATAAACGGCCAGTTCATATTAGGAATGAATTAATATGAATTAGTATGAACCAGAACCAGAATTCACATCCACGGAATGGTAAAATGCACAACACACAAACTATTCGTGTGTGTGATATTGTTGGAATAAAGCAGCGTCATTGCTAAGCTATCAATCCATCTTTTAGCGGTGCACTTACCCAGAGGCAGTGTTGCTATTGTTTTAGCACTGCGACGAATGTCGTTTACGATGACAGAAGCCAATTTAATTTCAATTAGAGAAAGTGATGGAAATGACGATTCGGATAAATCCACAACCTATATTGATTTCAAGTAGGCTAGTCTACGTTTCTGGTGGAAAACACATGTCAGTATCTTATCATCAAATACGATTAAGTATTTAAAATGATAAGTCAGCTCGTCGTTTAAAATAACGCACGCATGCCCGACTGTCATTAGAGTGGTTATTGTTTTATGCTATCGAAATTTTTATTGCTGAAACAGCACGTAAGCGTTAATGAATAGTAGTACGATCATGTATGATGTCAGGCAACACTTCTGTCTCAGATAACACAATCATTGTTCAAATTAGTATTGTGTTTCCATTGCGCTGCTGCTTTCCGTAAATCTGTTGAACAACACTAAATCCGTTTTCACAAGGCAAACACTCAGCCTGTCTATGAAACACGACCAAATAAAGCAATCTGTATTTTTAGGTATAAAATATATTTTTTCAAATTTTATTATTTATAGTAGATACCAACGAATCGTTCTTTCCATTTCCGACGTCTGTAAGGCGAGGGAGTCCACATACTCTCTCCCTCCTCTCTCTCTCTCCGCTAGGAACCCTGTCTTTATAAATAGCAACCCGTTGACAACAATTTCTCAATGACGTAAGAAATGCACGTAGATGTGTAGGTGATGCTTTTCAGTGAATGAGTTCCCCCCCTCAACCCCCCAGCCGCGTTACTAGTACTACGGGATCTCTATATAAAGCGTAGGACAGATGGGAGAACCGGTTGAGAACCGCAAGTTTCCGCAAGGTAAGGGGCACAGAGATGCGGGGACAACAGAGGAACGGCTTTTCTAAGTGCAACAGAGCGATAACAGGCAACAGAGCATTGCAGTGATCCTATGATGATTATACCATTTCCATATAGCGTTTTGTTTTTTCAGTTATAAGCAACTCTGTGACCAAGACGCATCTGCCAATTTGGAAAACTTTTCACATGCGAAGATGGATGAGGTAAGTTAAGTTTTATTTCAATTCTACACAATTTCAGATGCAGGCGACATTTATTCAGTTATTGCCGTTATATGAAACATGCAGCGTGTTTCTTTTTTAAAATAGACTATGTGCATTTTTTTAAGATGAGTTTTGCTTAAACCTTTATTTGCTCGGTTGGCTGATATTCGAAAATTGTTCTGTTTTTTACTTGATCACGAATGCTGTTTTTCGTAGTGCGTTTCTTTTAGCGGAATTACGGTGGATTGCGGAAGAGGTGAAAGTTACTGCAGTGTGACTCACTTTCGCGCACGTGGGCAGCAGACAGCTTGTAGAAAAACGCTGGGAATGGCTCAGGAGAAACGTCTCTTACAGTTCAGACATTCTGTGCTCGGATGCCGCAGACAGCCATTCACATTTGATCAATTGTTTTAGGTTTTTTTTATATACATTTTGGAATGAAATATAGTGTGACAAGAGGCAATATGGTATAGGAAATATTGCAGGTAATTAGCTAATTGCATTCTACATGCACAATTAAAACATCAAAGGACATTGTTGCTGAATTTGATCTTTTCAGGATGGGTTGTTCATGGGTCATTAAAAAACATTTAACGAGGTTTTAACGAATAAACACATCCGAGAAACACGAGAAATGCAACCTAAACATCAGTCGGTGGTTTTATGTTAGTGACTCTTTCCCTCTGTAGTCCTGACAGCAGATGACGTCTAACATCAATGTAGTACATTAGTACAGCCGACTCGTACCTATACTGAAAGGTACTTCCGACGCTAAGTGTATTAGATTATGCGTTCACTACAAATCGGTCATAGTTACAAATTTGTCATTTAAAATGAAGTATGGACCCGATTGATCGTGTTTGCTCCTAAATGTTCAATTCTTTCTCAATTAGGACTATTATTTGCAGTGATGATAAATATCGCGTAATAACTAACACTAATATAAGCGCCTGCAGCATTACATTTCGGAATGTCATCAAATATATCACTCGCGTTATGCTTTAGTCACACATTTTTTAATACTTTTGCCAAAGATAGCATTGATTGAATGACGCAGGTGGGGCTTTTAGGTTTCGGTCCTGACGGCGCTAAAATATTTTAGTTCGCGGCTGTCTGAGCCGAGCTGGTACGGAACACTCCCCGCTCCTCCAAACCTCCGCATCGATGGAGCAGTGAGTGTGGGAGTAGGGAGAGCGCTCCCCCCCTTCCAACCATTCCCGGTAGTACTCTGTACCGGGAGGTTTCCGGTTGTGTGATGCATGTCTACCTCCCCCCTTAATTTCTCCGCCTTTCTCTGTCTTCATCAGCGCGTGTCACTTCCCTCGAACCTTTGATTATAAGCTCTATACCCATGGTGATTCTATTTATCTCTTTTTCTTTATTTGCAACCCCTCCCCTGCTTCTATTTTATGTATCAATTCCCTTCTTCCCCTTCCTTTCCTTAAACGTTTTTTTTATTTCAATTCTGTGACGTGTTTTCGAGCGCTGAAGTCAGCCCTGCGTCATTCTTGCGCACTTTGCAGATGATTCGCAGTCACCTACTGTAACCCCTTAAAGAGACAGCGCACACACAAGCACACGCTTCGACCGCAGTGCGAACTTCGTGCTGGGTGATGTGCTGCGGGGGTGCGGGGGTGCGGGGGTGTGGGGGTGGGGGGTGGGGGGGCAGTGGGAGTTACAGTGGGGGGGCGGGGGGTAGGGGGGGGGGTTGTTCATTGGGAATTAGAGTGGGAGTTGTGGGGGCTGGGTTGGGCGTGGAGGACACCCCAGCCCCAGGGCGCCTCCTCTAGTGATGTCCTGAATGCTAATGACCATTCTTTCCTCCATTCGTATTACACACCTTTCCTCCATTCATATTACACCTGTGATTTATTAATTCGATGTTGGTTTCAGCAATGTGATTGATTCAGGCGCACATTGGTTTAAGAGAGATATTTCTTATATAGCCGTAGAGGTAGAAGTAGTTGCCGGGCTACTAATTGAAGAGCCATATTAGATTAACAATTAAACGTAGCGGCTTTAAAATGACAATGACTCGCTGGCAGGACGAGTCCAATAAAATGGCTGGATCATCACATATCAGGACTCCACAGCTTGGAAAACATCACTGCTCCTAATTCTTATTTGTTATGATTTCTTTAATAATACCTCGTTATTGAGTTGGCCAGCTTTCATGCCTTTTCAACATTTTTTTTTAATGCACACTGGCTACTAGTTCTACCGGAGAGCGTAACACTAACATGCTTATTTGTGAAAGTCCTTGAAGTCCGCGCCTTGCACTGTGCACCCGCATGTCACGGAGACTCGGCTACTGTATTCATTGACAGTGGCGTGGACGACTTTTCTCCATTCCGCTCCTCTCTGTTGGAAACTAGGCCACGTGGAGGCACACTCCGGATGCTGATAAGCCGAGGCAGTCTCTGGGCAAGCGTTTATTGGCTGGGTGTCATATCAAAGCATTTATTGGCTGGGTATCACATCAAATCAGTTGACACAACACCCGTGTACATTTTCTGTCTCAGTGTTTCTTCTATAAATGGAGGTGAAGTTAATATCCACACGCACATAAAAACGCACATATATAGTTTATATCCACACGCACGTAAAAAGGCAGGTATTAAAAGTACAAGGTTTGTCAGTACAAATAACTTACTACTCAGACCCTCCACTGTGGTCTGAAGATTTGTTTCCACAGCTGACGCACGCTTTTAGTTTTTTGACGATTCGGTTTGTTAGTTCACACCATCGTCGACTCGTAGCTGAACGCACGCAACACACCGCAAGCAAAGAGTGTGATCACCAAAGCTCCGGTAATGAGAAATGAGAAACGAAGTGACAGTGGATCCATTTGCTGTATATTCACAGATATGCCTTCAATAGTTAGACACAATCACACAAGCAACTTTTTCCTGGAGTGTTGGCTTCGAGAGCGACGGTTGAACTCTCAGGCACATTTGTTGAGCTTTCTCGTTCAGTACCATGGACAGCGGCGCCACAGACGCTATGAGATCAGAGTTCTTCCTTGTTTGGGACGAGCTTTTAAGCTCTGATACCCGAAGCCCCTTTTTAGTAAGGACTTAGATGAAGAGAGAGTAAAGAAGGTTGCTCTGCGTGCAAAAGCTTAGTAAATTATGTTACCAAAAACCTGAACAGACATTAAGAAAAAAGATAAGATTATTAAGACCAAAACGTAAGGGACACCAAATCGCCATATCAAAATATTTTAAACTTACATATTACTTTGTAGCTACATCTAGAAACACCTTTGTTCAGGAAATTTCTAAACGTTTCCTTGACAGTGTAATAAAAAAGCAGGACGTCAGACGACATTCACTTCCTGTTTTGCTCGAGGGCATAGAGTTCTTATCAGCAGGGTCAGTCAGCCACTGAGTCAGCGCTACAGCAATTAAGGATATCAACGGGCACGACAGTATTAATCAGGCCGGCTTACAGCTTGATCGCTAAGACGTTTGCGTGTTGGCTTTCGCCGGCAGGGAACATGTATTGACAGAACCTTCTAGGATAAGTAACTCTCCGGTCAGTCTTATGTCCAACTGACACAGTGACGATTATGATGATTATAACGACGCCAGTGATGTCAGTGATGATGATGATGACGGTGGCGTTTTAAAAAGATATATATCTTATTGAAAGATTAATACAAATGAAACCACACAAAGTAGAGCGACGTCATTCGAAAAGTATTAGCCGCGTAATGATAACTAGGGTTAGGAGTCAGGTACAGTAGGCTACAGCAGCGTGCACAGGTGTGCACATGTGTGACGGGTCCATTCCCCTGGAGTAACTTCACGTGCACCACTGGGTTACAGTAAGGCACATGAGGAGAGACGTAACCGGGGACAGCTTTAACGCAAACAAATCTTTGGCCTCTTATTCCAAGTGCTGGTTTTAACTCTGCAAGAGAACATTCCAGTGACAAAATAACAGTGCATTCCCTTGTAAAATGAGATATACACTTGACCATCTTATGGTAAGGGGTTTTTAATAGCCTAAAATGACTTTTGCTTTTGTGAGGAAAGACAGGAGGAGTAGTTTATTATGTCAAATCTCACATGCGCAGGCGTCAGTGTGTGTTGCTGGAGTAACACGCAGAACACTGTGCCCTTACTGAGTCAGACATACACCGCATTTCAATCAATACCGTACTTTAAACTCCAGAACTGGGTCATGAGAAAAGTTGCTAGAGAGAAAGAGTTTGGGAGGGAGTTTGGGAGGGAGTGTCAGAGAGGAAGAGAGTTAGAGAGAGAGGGGTACAAGGAGGGAGAGAGAGGGAGATTTTAACAGCACAGAAATCGAATGCATGTGTCACTGCAACGGATTCAACTTAATGCAGTGTGTGGGTTTGATGACGTGCAGTTTTGCTGCAATGTCCTGGCATTAACTCTTTTCTAGCCCCACATTCTGCTTGTTGTATTACTTATGAAAAGTTGTGAGAATCTGAAAAAAAAGCTTATATTTACATACTTACATTTTAAACACTATGATGGATCCCTTTTTGTTGCACTCATGAAAGTTTTTTTTTTGAAAAGATGTATGTAAATACACTGTATACAGTCTATGATATTTGCATGGAATTATTTTGGTGAAAGCAAACTTCCACCACTACTACTACTACTATGTAAATGTAAATGTACTACTACACACACATGCACGCACACACGTAAATGCATAGCAAGGAAGAGGGGAGAGAGAGAGAGAGAGAGAGAGAGAGAGAGAGAGAGAGAGCGGGGGGTGGGGGGGGGGGGGGGGGGGAGAACTTTTCAATGTTCAATGAACTGTACCAGACTAATGTATTCTTCTTTTATACATAATTTAACACTTAACATTTTCTGCATATTGGAGTGTGAAAGACTTCTCCGAAAACAACCCTAAACCGAACAAATTGAATATAATGGGGCAATCAAGGCTAGGACTGCCACTGCTGGTGGTCAGTGGGTCAGCGGGGTGGATACAGCAAAGGCGCCATGTCTTACATCTAGCACATGGTGACCTGCATTTAAGCAAGGAACTGTGCCAGGTTAATGGTTCTTTGCAGATTTCAATATTGATTACAAGCTGTAGCTTTTGTGCTTATGATGAAGACATTAACTCAAGATACTTATTTTCTGTGTAAGGGCTGTAATCTGTCCATTGAGAATGAGGATAACCAACATCAACGACAAGAAAAAGGAAGCTGCTGGAACATCAAAAGCCCTTTCTTAAAAATTATTTCCACACAAGTTTGCATTAACGTGGCCGTAACAGCTCAGAATAAGATGGTGGATCTAGGAACAGCCAGTGCATCAATACCTTGGCTCTAGACTGCTTACTGCTAATAGGATTTGAAAGTACAGTAACAGTCTACAGTCATGGCTACTGACGCCTGGCAACCTTCTACAGTCTCCTGAGTTGCGCAGACAGCAGTGGGTTAACTCTGCAGCTCCTGCCAAGCCCTCTGAGACAGAGGAAACTGCTGTACTCACCACTCACCCCCGACCCTCGCACTGATACATGAGAGCTCAACAACAGCAAAAACAGCAACTCTACAAGGGCCACCGAGTTTCCTCTGTCTCATTCAGACCGCAGGTTTGAATTCATAAGGATGTTTTTTTTCTGGGTCAATCTCAATCAGTGTAACAGATTAGAACGGGAAATAAGAATTCCACGTCACACCAAGTGATATCAACACGCAAAATAGGCCAGGAACATGCCGTTGTAAATTCAATTTACATGTCTGTGTTTTCTGGGGGGGGGGGGGGGAGCTGGGGGGCAACACTGACAAATATAGCACTGCAAACGTGTGTGGATGGGAACGAGTCAGTGAGGTGTCTCCCTGAAACTCCTGCATTGAAGTCTGAGACATCTCAGCCAGCAAACCAATGGGATTGCACTATCTCCAGTTTCCATGGCAACTCCCCCTCCCTTTTCTGCTGTCTCCATGGTGACCGTGGCTTTAGATTGTTACTGTAGCGACGGCACCGTGGTAACAGTCTACAGCCATGGTCGCCAGGGGACAGATGCCACAACAAAGGTGGAACGCGAAGGAGAAGGACCGTGACGACAGATGAGTTGATTTTTTTTTTGTTAAAATGACACCTTTTCAGTCCCCAGTAAATCAACACAGACAAGAACACTGCATCAGCTGCGGATGTCATTTTGTAGGTCAGGTGGGTTGAACTGTCTACAAATGTGGATTGCCCTTTCTTTTTTCTCTGCCCTCTTCTTGTCTGTCTGTTTCCCTATTATACTTCTCCTGATGTTGTGATCATTCTGTTTTGCCACCTCTAATTCACAGTGTATTTTTGGATGCACCTTTTAGGAGCATACACACATTGCGTCACACTTTTTACATTTGAAGTCCAGGGACATAGCAGAGCATTCCGAAATGACATGAGCCAGAGTGGTATGATTAGAGTTGTCCTGTGTTCGTTTGCCGGCCCTTTTTTACGACTATTGCGCGTTTTTACCCTTGCGACCATAAAAACAAATCAGTAGTCAGACCCAAGAAATGTATATGTTAAAAAGTTACAATGCAAGACTGAGGACGGTTTGTTCCACTTGTCACTGTTTGTCAGAATACTGTGAGGAGATTAAAAGCAGCAGGACCTTGAATATCAGCAAGGACAGTATTCGCTCCCAGCACAGCCTGCTATACAGAGCCCAGGGTCACAGATAAAGGACCAAGTGGATGTGTTAATGCAGGAATAAAAGTACACCCCATACATGCTGGGGAACACAGAACTGCCCGTGCACTGATAAAAGAATGACAAATGTAATGCGGTTGGAGGTGTTTTGATCCTTTTTTATTATCATTTATTTTATTATGTTATCATTTACTGAATGCCCTTGACCAAGGTGACTTTGCAGGGATGAAGTTTCACAATAACGATTTAAAGTCAAACATCACTGTTAAGCTAGTTGCTGTGCAGAATGAAGACCTGTAATAACTGTTCTACGCTCTGTAAAGGATAGAGCCCATAGATATTTTAATTTATCAGTGGCAGTACACCTCCATAGAGGTTCACTTATCATGGTAGATATACACCCTATGTATGTTACTCTGGATAAGAGCATATGCTAAGCAGACTATGTAATGTGTATGTAAAAATGCAGTTTAGAAGGACACAAAGTGACTTGCAATGATACAGAGAGGTTGATGCTAACAGAATCCCCACAGGTCTGAAGCCTTAGCACCACCTTTACTCCAGGGTGATCTTCCCCTCCCTAATATTTTCCCACTTCATCCATCCCGAAAGTGATGCAAAGAATTGGCAGTAGTTTTTGGAGGTTTCCTGGGTTCTTGAATCTGTTTTTGCTTAAGCTGCAGTCTAATGTCACTTTTTTTTCAGTCTTTTACTCTTAGCCACACCCAGTGAGCCAAATCTGACCGCCACAATCCATATCGCCAAATAAGTCCACGGGGGTCAAACTCTTTCTAATGTTTAAGTGGATGTTGCATGCATTGCAAAGAACTGTTCCACCCATCTCCGTTCTCTTCTGACACCCCTTCATGCTCCTGGACCTGAACTGCCCGCTGCGATTACTAATGCACAACAGCCCCTTCAAAAATACCCAGCAAGCTTTCATTGACTCCTCAGTCCATGGTTCTGATACCCCTCCTACCATAAATTCACGTCAGATATTAAGTCCAAGTCAAAACAATCATTCTCCCTATAACTGATTATGTGAATGTTAAGTTTAGTGTATTCGGTTATTTAGCAGGGACCATTATCTGTGCCAGATTTAGCTATGTAGTTAATTTGCATCTGTGGTCCCTGGGCAGGAAGTAACACTGCAGTTCACACACTTGTGTTCGGGTCTGTGTTGGAGAAGTGATTTTTTTTTTTTTCTTCATTCAGCCATACTCGCTGCCTATGGATTACCCTACTACAATGTGGCCTATATACATATACAAGCTAGTAATCCTTACATAATCACCACCTGTCTCTCTGGCTCCCTTGTATTTATAAAACCCTTCAACAAAAAAAGGCCACCCTTTCTCTCCAGCCTCTGTTGGTTCTTCTCCCCCTGTACGCAGTTCCCTGGCTGGTGCTCCCCAAAGCCCGTCCCAGTGTTGGCTGATGAGCTCTTCTTTTTGCAGCAGCTGATGACTGGATTTCCATATTCAGACATGCAGCATTATTCATTTCTGTGTACTACTGTAAAATCAAAGCTCTTTTAACTGTTTTTCCACACACCTCTGTCGCTTCGTGGGGGGGGTACCCTGTTGCTATGTGGTCAGTCCTGTTTTGTATGTTGATTATGTTAATACTCCATACGATTGTCTGCCGTTCTTTCTGTCAAAAAGGTGTACAAATCGTGTTCTGCTTTTCCAGCATCGCTGTTGCGAGGGCGAGGTTGCTCTCGGCCAATCAGCCTGGGCAAACAGAGGTTAAACGAAAAGGAGTGAGGAAAAAAAAAAAGTTCTTACACGAGCACCGCTGGTGGTGACAGGTAGGATGACTCAACCGCTGTGCACCGGGGGCCTGGGAGGCTCGGCTCTCTCCCCGAGAATCAAAGGGACGGGGGTGCAGCAGCGGGATCGCACTCATCACCGCGCACCATCAGATCCGGCGGAGCGCGGCGGGGCTCCGGAACACGCGGGATCGCGCTCTTCTGCGCGTTCTATAGGCATCGGCTACCGGCTCCGTGGCAACGACCTTGAAAGAAACGGTTTGGAAAAAGTATTTGAAATGAAAAAAAAAGCACCCCAGAAGATTCTGTGGCCTTAACATTGTGATAAGACTCCTTCATAAATAGGCCTATGATAATCTAATATGACAGTGATTTTAAAAAAAGAATTACAAACCATACATTTTCAGGTGCATGCCAAATAACATCATGTACCATAGATTAATTGATTCACCTTTCATATATGTAATTTTGTGTATATGTGATTGCATGTATAGTAAAATTAAATTACGAGTGATAAACGACATTTGTCATGACACATTTTGGCAAACATTGTAAATATTTTCCTAT
Organism: Megalops cyprinoides; assembly: GCF_013368585.1. Lineage (NCBI taxonomy): Eukaryota > Metazoa > Chordata > Actinopteri > Elopiformes > Megalopidae > Megalops > Megalops cyprinoides. The sequence goes on along the minus strand of NC_050585.1, from coordinate 49,994,829 downwards.
ATTTTTTCACTTCAGTGAATAAAATGAAATTATTTTTAAAAATACATGCTGTAATGATCATTCAGTTTCAGCTTGATTTTATCTTAGCCCATTTATACTGCGATTTTTTGACTGTCCTCGGTTTCGGAATTTCTTAAGACAAGAAAAGAAATATTTATTAACATGTTCCACAAGGTCTATCCATCCACAGAAATGTATTGCTGAAGTGAAAGTTAGAATTCATGCAATATTTTCAGTGCGAACTGCACCCATTTAATTATTTATTATTTGCAAGACGGTACGTATCACTGCTGCAGGGTGCTGAGCTCTGCGTTTGTAATTTATTGCCCTCTAGAGGACAGTGTTAGCAACTTCAGTCCTGTACCCGCCAATTGAACAAACAAGCATGTCCTCAAGCAGTTGCTTATTGAGATTTATTGTATTTGTTTCCATTTGAAGAATCATCTGGATATAAAAAAAGTATCACAGTGTAATAAAAATTAATTGTATATTGTTGGATGACTGGTCATATAAATTCCATTAAATATGCAACAGATGCTAAATACTATGCAACAGATTAAATGTATTCAGTGTTTTCCAATGACTATTATATCTCTCTCCCTAAAAAGCGAAAGAAACATTTGTTAACATTGAAAACATTTTTAGTTACTGAAAATAAAATAATAAAAGGACTAGAATACAAGATGTTATATATAGCACAATATGCATTGATTTTAGGCTTGGCGTATTTATGGGATACATTTTAAACCCCCTGAGACTAAAGTGGCTACTATGTAATATTTAATAATGTGAAAATTGTTTTTTTGTTGTTTGTTATTTTGTTGGTTTAAGTGTGCCACAGTAACAGTGGTGTACTACAGTGGACTAAATAGGGGAGCGCTTTCACGCTTTAAATATTGTTTTAACTGCAGCAGAATAAATCATTTAAAAAGAACACTGTGTTTACAATGTAACTGTTGGAATTTGGTGACCCTGCATTCACCACCCCTCCATGAGTGCTCAGAATGGTATTAAATTATTCATTCAGAACCCAGTAATAACCGCTTGCATATTCATACCTCCGAGAATGTAGCATACATCTGAGAAGCATGCTGAGGAGTGTTGTGTGTTGGTGCAGTTAGGAGGAGATGTTTGATTTATGTAGATGGTGTAGAGGTGTAACCAGGGTAGACATAAACAGACAAATGGACAGACGGACAGAGGGACAGAGGGACAGACACATGGGGGCAGCCTTGGTGGACAGACAGAGGGACAGACACCTCTGCATAACAGTGCCCTATCACCCTGCACCGTAAGAGGCCATGTGCTGGTGGATATACAGAGTCAAACAGCACATAAACTCTTACTGTTCTGGGTGGAAGGTATGGAGAGGGATGGAGAGAAAGAGAGAGAGAAAATTTCAGGAAAGACAGAGACGTGTGCACAGATACACGCGCACACACATGCACGCGCTCACACCACATGAGGAGTCTTTAGTGTGCCGGCACAGCTGCTGTCCGCAGTGTCAGTTCTGTGGAGACAAGAGAAGAGGACGGAGTGAAGACAAGCGAATTCATACCTACTGCTGGCTGCTGACAGCTCTGACAGAGAGATCCTATCATTTCTGCCAATCACAACACACGACAACCGCGTCTCGCCACAATATCATCTCACCACTTGACCTGTTGCTCCGGCGTCAAAGATAACAAAGTTAGGAAAATCCCGGAGGAAAATCGAACTAAGCAGACGCGGTAATCGAAAAAAGGAAATGTCTGGTGACGAGAACCAGTTTGGCGGGGTTCAACTGCATCAGTTCTCCTGTCTGATGACTCACTTGTGCCCCAGTGGTGTCAGGCATTTGCCAGGACAGCCAAACCACAGCTCCCTGACTAACAGGACCTCGCTGTGGCCTCTCAGTCCAATAAAATGCACTCACACACACTTATGAAAGCACACACTGTCTGCTGCCCTTCTTGTAAAGCATTCGCCAATAGCCCATATTTTGTAACACTATTTTTTTTATTAACTCTGTTAAGGTCTATAACTTGGGAATTAAACAGAAAGATAGGAGCAGGGAGCAGGATGGGGAAAGTGGAGAGGGAGTCAGAGAGAGAGAAAGGGAGAGAGGGAGAGAGAGGAGAGAGAGAGAAAGGGGGAGAGGGAGAGAAAGGAGAGAGAGAGAGAAAGGGAGAGAGGAGAGAGAGAGAGAAAGGGAGAGAGGGAGAGAGAGAGAAAGGGAGAGAGGGAGAGAGAGAGAAGGAGGGAGAGAGAGAGAAAGGGAGAGAGGGAGAGAGAGAGGAGAGAGAGAGGAAAGAGAGAGAGAGAGAGAGAGAGAGGAGAGAGAGAGAAAGGGAGAGAGGGAGAGAGAGGACAGAGAGAGAAAGGGAGAGAGGGAGAGAGAGAGGAGAGAGAGAGAGGGGGCTGATTTGGCTTGGAGAGGAGGACACACTGTCCGCATAAACAGGAAGAGCTGGGAGGAGGGAAAGGGGGGAATGCAATCTGAATGCAGAATAACACACTGCACTCACACTGACACACTGAGCACACTGGGACACCCTACACCTCAACAATGAATAATGCCAAACCCACACAATGGCACACAGCAGTGTGCTCACAGCAATGAGGCAGCAACACAATCAGCCGAACTAAGCCAACGATACTCCCCACATGTAGCATGTAACAAGGGCTTACTTATCCTACAGCACTTACTGACATGTGCTCACACGCGCACACGCACACACACACACACCAGTAACACATTTACATTCCAATAAATGGAACAGTTTTAAACCACATCACGGTAAATATTATTCATGATGCGGTGGGTGTACACACATTGAGTGACTCACTCCTCTAAGCCTGCCTGACTTCAGTTTGATTTAAATTGGTTCATCACTCGCCATAAGAACCCTATTTTTGCACTTGTGAAGTCAATGTGATCAGCAGCGTGCTTTGTTGTTGTGATCAACTTATGTGGCTCTTGATCTGATTTCATCAGCGCGGTCTTTTTCGACCTCCTGTTGTGGTCAGCCCAAAAGCACAAAGTTCAGCTCTGAGGACTCTCACTGGCAGGCGAAGAGGGAGTGAGTGCGGCAAAGTGGGGCTGGGTGTGTTCCTGTCCGCTCGGTTTCGCTGGTATTTCAGTGTCAGCCTAACTGCAAGATTAGTCACACCATTGAACAAACAGTCTGCGTATAAAATCCAAGATCAACTTATAAGGCACTTTTTTTCAAAGCGGTCTTTTTTAGCAACACATTCCTTGTTCTCTTGTAGTCTTCTGACATATTCTGAACGTTCTAACCTTTCCTGCTTTTTCTGACCACCTTTGTCACCCTCCTTTCCTTTCTCCTGTCCCTTTTTAACCCACATCTACTTCTCTCTCTGTTTCGGACTCTCACTCTTTCATCACTCTCTCCAAGACCTGGCACTTTCCCTCCTCTCACGCCCTTCCCTCCATCCCTCGTCTCTGTCTGTAAACAGCGTGCATGTGTCGGATGTTGACATCAGTCAGCGCTCTCCGTAAAGACCCCCTGTACCCCGCCCCCTCCCACAACGTTTCACTGCCTACTATAACTTTTGGGCCATGCTGTTCTCATTGATATCACATTATTGCCACTCTGGATATGATTGTAAGGCTACAGGATGGCTGTCTGATTCTGATGATTTTTAGGGAGGAGACAGGTGATATCAGGCATAAATGTAAGATACCAAAGGCATGTAAGAAAGCATTACTGTGAATCCCATATAAACTCTGCTTCACCTGGATACAGGATCAGGACCATGGGGCAAAACACTGAAAAAAGCCACTGTCAGTGCAAGCTGTTGAGAGTCTAGATATTGCCACCTTGTCCTCCACAGCTTTTGTGGCATGCAGTGAAACTGTGACCGGCTCAGTGATGCCTCCTCTTTTGTCATCGTTTATGAAACTGCCGCAGAAAAACTCTCACCTGTTTCTCTCTTTCTGGTTTTTGGTTTCATCTGGTTTCTTCTTCCAGTGTGAGATGAGGCTTGAATCCCTCTCTCCATCAGTCACGATGGTACCACCCCTCCTCTCTTCTTCTCGCTCTGTGACACCTTTCTCTCATTCCTCCTCCTGCTCTCCTCTCCTCTCTTCTTCCATTATATGCTTTTCTCTCTCTTTTCTCTCTTTCTCTATTTTCTTGTCTTTTTTTTTTTTTGCCCCATCCCCGCTTCACTCACACACGCCAGCCCTACCAGCCACAAACTTCAGCATGTTCCTGCCGGGCAGCACAGAAGCAAAGATCGGGACCAAGAGTCTGGCCGTAGTCTGAAATCACATCAAAGACCACAGAATCTGACACAAAACAATCCAAGCTCTAGACCTGTGCCCAAATGCCACTTAACATAGCTGACATGCATGTGTAATGTTGAATTTGATCAAGGCCGAGAATGCAGATTCTGACTTTGAAGCAAAAGTGTGACGTTACCATGTTAGACAGAGCAAGGGGGAGCAATACAGTGTGGATCTGTATACCGCAACTCACAAGCAAATGCGTAAAATCTGACCGCGCACATTAAATCACTGAATTGACTGGATGGTAGGCCAGATCACATGTAGACCTCGCAGACGAGACAAGCCCCAATTTGGCTGCCCTGAACAATGCCTAAAGATCATAGAATCATGGCAGCATCTGTGTTTGCCAAACAATTCCTCAGATATATTTTAAATGCCTTATAACACTTTAAACCTCCCTACTTTCTCTGTACTTCAAATGTTCCCGAAAGCAAATCAAAACAAAATACAAAAAGCACAGGCAGCAAAAAAAAAAAAAAATTAAAAAGTCATCAGGGTAACAAAATAGCCTCAACAGAAAATAACAATGATAGGAGTAAAATCCAGTGCTGGGTGTCTACCGGTCAAATCCTTGGTTCAAATTAGGGAATCCATGATGTGTGAATCAGAGATGCAGACAGAAGTATCACTGGTCAGCCTGGAATTTGAGCCTTATATACACAACCTGCGGCTCCTCCTCTACCAGCTCCCAGCACAACATGGGTTTCTGGAATCAAAACACGGCCTGCCAGACACACACTCTATCCCCTCCCGCCTCCCTACGTTTGATTGCACAATTCTTCCCTCTCTCCCTCGTTCGGCCCTCTTCGTTTTAGCTGTTGTGCAACACGTTTCCTCTTGTACCGAGCAGAAAAAAAATAGGATTCCAGAGGCTGGGAGTCACGGCTCTGTTGTAAAACTTACTGGCAAAAGGAAATTTCTGGAGTTTTATGCTTTTTTTTTTTTCTTTTTCTGTTCTCCTTCGTCTCCTCCCTCCATCTCTCCATTATCAAAACCATGTGTTTCTGTGTGTGCACAGTCCTGCCAAGGACTAAAGCAGTGAATGCCCTGGAGTGATAGAGAAAAACAGAGGCAGAGAAAGGAAGAAAGGTGGGGGGGGGTCAGATGGAGAAAAGGATTGATCAAAGGACAATCTGCAGGTGTAGGTAACAGGCAGAGATGGAATGAAAAAAAAAACAGTGGGAAAGATGAGTGGATGACACAGAGATGGAAAGAGAGGAAGAATGTAAATCTAGCCGTCAGCCTAAAATCACACACAAACACATCAGGATTAAGAAATAGAGACTCAGAGAGAGAGAGAGAAATTAAATGAGAGAGGAGAGGGAAGAGAAGGCTTACGGCTTCTGTGGCTCCACTCATCCTGTCAACCTGTCAACCGCAACACAAAGACCGCCTCTCCTCCTGCTAATGGCAGAAAACACAGCAACACTGTTGACACATAAACACAGTGACACCACACATTACAACCGTAAACACAGACACCACACACTACAACCATAAATACAGACACCACACACTACAACCATAAATACAGACACCACACACTACAACCGTAAACACAGAGACAGCACACATTACAACCATAAATACAGACACCACACATTACAACCGTAAATACAGACACCACACACTACAACCATAAATACAGACACCACACATTACAACCGTAAATACAGACACCACACATTACAACCGTAAATACAGACACCACACACTACAACCATAAATACAGACACCACACATTACAACCGTAAATACAGACACCACACATTACAACCGTAAATACAGACACCACACACTACAACCGTAAATACAGAGACAGCACACATTACAACCGTAAATACAGACACCACACACTACAACCATAAATACAGACACCACACACTACAACCATAAATACAGACACCACACATTACAACCATAAATACAGACACCACACATTACAACCGTAAATACAGAGACAGCACACATTACAACCGTAAATACAGACACCACACACTACAACCGTAAATACAGAGACAGCACACATTACAACCGTAAATACAGACACCACACACTACAACCGTAAATACAGAGACAGCACACATTACAACCATAAATACAGACACCACACACTACAACCATAAATACAGACACCACACACTACAACCATAAATACAGACACCACACATTACAACCATAAATACAGACACCACACATTACAACCGTAAATACAGAGACAGCACACATTACAACCGTAAATACAGACACCACACACTACAACCGTAAATACAGAGACAGCACACATTACAACCATAAATACAGACACCACACATTACAACCATAAATACAGACACCACACATCACAACCATAAACACAGTGACACCACACATTACAACCGTAAACACAGAGACACACTGCAAATGTAAACACAGAAACACCACAGGGGTACCACAGACATAAACACCACAGACATGGCAAAGACACATTAACACAAGGATACTACAGACATGCTATAGATACAAACACATGAGCATCACAGAAATATGACAGACACATAAATACCACAGGGACACCACAGGTATACAGACAAACAGTGATTCTACAGACACACTACAGACACATAAACACCACAGGGACACCACAGGTATACAGACAAACAATGATCCTACAGACACACTACAGACACATAAACACCACAGGGACACCACAGGTACACAGACAAACAGTGATCCTACAGACACACTACAGACACATAAACACCACAGGGACACCACAGGTATACAGACAAACAATGATCCTACAGACACATAAACACCACAGGTATACAGACAAACAGTGATCCTACAGACACACTACAGACACATAAACACCACAGGGACACCACAGGTATACAGACAAACAATGATCCTACAGACACACTACAGACACATAAACACCACAGGTATATAGACAAACAGTGATCCTACAGACACACTACAGACACATAAACACCACAGGGACACCACAGGTATACAGACAAACAATGATCCTACAGACACACTACAGACACATAAACACCCCAGGGACACCACAGGTATACAGACAAACAATGATCCTACAGACACACTACAGACACATAAACACCACAGGGACACCACAGGTATACAGACAAACAGTGATCCTACAGACACACTACAGACACATAAACACCACAGGGACACCACAGGTATACAGACAAACAGTGATCCTACAGACACACTACAGACACATAAACACCACAGGTATACAGACAAACAGTGATCCTACAGACACACTACAGACACATAAACATCACAGGGACACCACAGGTATACAGACAAACAGTGATCCTACAGACATACTACAGACACAAGCACAGGGATGATACTGCGTGCAAATATAAAATGCAAATAGCTGACTTAAGACACTGACTTAAGATATGACAACCGCTCCACTTGTGCCTGAGGCCTGAAGCCAGATGAATGCAATCCTATGACACACAGCCAATGGCTATGTTTCACACCACAGTGTAACACAGCACACCACAGTAAAGTGGGCACTCATTGGAGGATGGGCGCTACACGACTGGCGTCACCTGACAACTCACACGGCACCTGGGAGTGGTGAGGAACCTCTGGCTGACATTCCAACCGCTATCCCTGATGGCACGAAGCCAATTCGATCCGCTGCTGTGAGTTCCAGGCAGTTGCTGGAAGATAACATGACTGGGATCGAACCTGAGCAGCCGGGCTAAGCATTCGAGACAAACGCCTTACTGTAGACTGTTGCTACTCCTGTTTAGAGGAGAAAATGGTTGAATGTGAGGCCAGGATAAAAAGCACAACATTTAAATGGTAAAAGTTCCCTCCACCACGAACCATAGCTTGATGTTCTTATTTACTTCAGATTCTGAAGGCACAAAAGTAATTGCCATCCCCTTTAATGCCACAGGATACAGATAGCTAAACACCTGGTCACTAATGACACAATACAGACACACAAACACTGACACACGACAAGCACATATGTGCTCTATAGATATATAAACATGGGTGGCAAAACACTTACTCTCTTCATGACATTCTCTGACCTTTACGTCATCCAAACAGCTCATTGCTTTGCCCACTAATTCAGCCAATGCACACTCCATGAAAGATCAATGAAAGCTTATACTTTGCACAGCAAGATGCCCATAAAAGGCACGTAGACATGCAGCACACAGATACCACATGAGAGACGCACAAAGACAGACGCATACACACTGTCCGGACACATAAACATAGGTGTACCACAAAAAAAAAAACGACAGAGACGTATCCAGTTCAATAGCAGCTGTTCTCTGTCCCAGCAGGTCCCAGTTCAGCAGGTTCCTTAACAAGATGGATGCTGTGACTCCAAGGTACAGAATAAGGTGCTCAAAACATTAAAAGATTTTTACCCGTTTAACAGAAGCTTTTATCCAGAGAGATGTTTTCTTTTTAACATACTTTTATACAACTGAGGTGATTCAGCTGGAGGACCTTGCTCAAGGGTACAACAGTAGCGCCCACCTGAGTGTCAAATTGACGGCCCCTGAGGTTAAATGCCGCATTCCTTACATTACATTACTAGCATTTAGCAGACACTCTTATCCAGAGTGACTTACATTGGTTACAGTTTTTTTACAATGATATTCATTTATAGAGCTGGATATTTACTGGGGCAGTTGTAGGTTGCAGGTTAAGTACCTTGCCCAAGGGGACAGCAGAAGTGCCCCAGCAGGGAATCGAACCGGCAACCTTTCAGTTACGAGCCCTGCTCCTTAACCTCTATGCTCCACTGCCGCCCCATGCCTTAACCACCACGCTGCCACACCTCTCCAGAGAGCTTCACATGACCTGGCTCTGTTATTCAAAGGAAACGCGCTCAGGCACATCTAGACCAAACACCCCTTATAGCCCAGTTCTCACCCTGTACAGACGCATTTCAGGCTATCAGACGACCCCTGGGACTGCAGTGCGAACACAATGACATCACCAGTTCAACTGTTGTGGATGACACCACAGCCACAGAAAAAGGCATCAGACGCTGGATTCATAGAAGGTGATGCCAGTTCCTGTGCTTAATTAGAGCTTGTGCACCCTTTGATAAAATTTCCACCCATCTGTGCTTTGTAAAACTACCCAGGGGGAGATAAAGAGGACAAGGAACTCAGCCAACGCATAACGTTCTTGTAACATGGTCATGTCATTGTAGCAGGCCAATAACAATATCGCTAAAACGTTACGGGAACCTTACGTGGACGTTACGTGCGAGCGGAGAGGGAGAAGGAGAAGGGCAACGCAAACCCCCGTGCACACGCTGTCTCCTTTTCGGTCTTATAACAGGAAGCGGTGAGCCAGTGACAGAGGAAACAGGATGACCAAACCATCTGGAGAACGGGAGAGGAGAGGGAGGATAGCGGCCACAGGGATGGGGGGAGAGAGAGAGAGAGAGAGAGAGAGACGGAGAGACGGAGAGAGAGAGAGACGGAGAGAGAGAGGGAGAGAGAGAGAAAAGAAACAGACAGAGTGAGACAGAGACAGAGAGAGAGAGAGAGAGAGAGAGAGAGAAAAGAAACAGAGTGAGACAGAGAGAGAAAGTGAGAGAGAGAGAGAAAAAAAGAGACAGAGAGAGGGAGGGGGGAGCCACATTCCCAGAACATCTGGAAACGATCTACTCGGCGATACTCACACGCATGCTTAAGCTACGAAAGTACACAAAGTTCCTTTTCACCCTGTGCGCACGCTCTCTCTTCCATGTAAAAATAAAATGGTAAATCAAGCAAGCAGTCCTGTGCTTTTTTCCACGTTGACTTTTCCCCCAGTGGTCACTTTTGGTACTGCACAACAAAGAGTCCGAGTCGATTATGAAAGTACCAATGAAAGTAGCAGCAGCTCCTCTGAAAAAAAATGATATTACGCACGTTTTCCCTAACCTACAGTTCAGTGGGCATGCAGAATGAAAAGCGAAAAACTAATTTCACCACCTTCCACCTTCCATCGCCTTAAACATGAAAAATCACATCTGAAGTCAGGGTGTGACATTACCTCTTTCTCATTCAGTCATTCAGTCATTCATCCATTCATCCACCCATCCATTCATTCATTCATTAATTCATTCAATCATTTGTTTTATTTAATTAACCGGGACAGAACTGTCAGTAAAACCATCACTTCTTTCCAGGGAGTCCTGGGCTCTATAAAAAAGGAACATTATCAAAGGTTCACATTTCAGTAGAAAGGAATACACTGTGATGACAATGACACAGAGACAGACTGCGAATGAGACAGTCCATGAATTAATTAGCTCCGTCACGCATGATCGATGGCACTTGATTTAATTCCCTACAACAAGTTTTTTTTCTGATCTCCATACGAGCCTTCACAGCCTTTACAGGTGGATACCCAGAAAAGTGACAATTAATTTGCATTGAAAGATTGATATTTTTTTAAAATTCAAAGAACCATTTTAATGTAATTTCTGTGGTATATAATGTTACCACAGAGAACAGAGACGTCTTTTGAAATAATTTAAGGCTTTACAACAGCTTCATCTACAGAAAGTAGCCATTTCATCAGAAAACCCCAGCTAGGAAGTCGCATGTTGCTTGTTTGTGTACCATGCAACATGGCCAGGTAATGCTCTTAATGGCTGGGTGGAACATGCTTCCAGACTTGGTTGTAGAAAGAGTTTTTTACATACTCTGTGGCTGCCAGCACACAGCTCAATTCAAACTGATTCGAAACTCACTCTGACCAATCAGAGCAGCTGCCAGCTAGTTTTCTTCTGTGGTTAGTCACATTACTAACCATTTTTTGCTGGCTCATTGTAATAACATGTAGCAACATATTATTTGCACAGAGAGAGGTAGACCAATAGATTCTGGGCTCTAGATGAGGGGTACAGCAGATATCTGAAGAAGGATAGAAAAAAGCAAAAACAAAGAATGATGTGGTTATTTAAAAGAGGGTGTTTTAAATAAAACATCTCATAAAAGTAAGAAATCTTCTGACAGTCTCCCTTGTTTGAAAAACAGTTTCTCCGTGCAGTTATGTTTTTAAAAAGGAGATTGTTAATCGATTTCTCAAATGTGTTTTTAAGTCTTACTTTGTGTATGTCTCTTTCACTTGCAAGCACACACATACACTGGTACTAAACTAAAAAAAAAAAAAAAAACTTTCCTCAGGCAAGCTGAAGGTCAACCATGTGAATTGTAACATAGCAGCTGCCTTCTCATCTAAGGACAGTGTTCTTTCTGTTCTGAACCACCCACACAAAACCAATTCAGAAATACACACACTGCACATCATACAGGGAGTGTGTTAACATTCTACTGATCTCATTTCTACACTTTTGGTTCAGATACTGGGTGATGTTTCCAGATGGTAGCTTAAAGGAAACGTTTTTATTCCCTGAGTGAATCTGCTAATCTTATTGGAGAGAAACTAATGTGGTTCCCTGGAAACCATGCAGTACATCACTTTTATCTTTCCTAATGAAATAGTAATACATGTTGATATACTGTAAAATTGGGATATGATCTTACATACATATATACATATTACATTACATACATTTACATTTCATACATACATATGTAATGTGTGATTTGGTAGATTAAAATAAATTGAAAATACATAAATAATCTTCTATGTGTATTTTTGTAGAATAAAACGATACATATATGAAAGCAGCAACACTGGATGCATTTCTAAAACATGACATGTTTGTTACTTTTCACATTGGCAACAAATTTTCGTTCCGTGTGTCTTGCTGGTGAATGTGCAAGGTGATGATTAGTTGTGTTTGGGCAGATCATTTCCTTTGCCACAAGGGGGCGCTATAGTCATTTCTAAACTATTTCGGCGATGTAAATATATTAAAAGTGACCTAGAAAAAAATGACAACTCACATTGTAAAGTTACACCCATTTACGCATCATTGGACGCATGATAATCATCTGAAATTTCATTTACCTTTTTCATCTGTTTATGACAGAAATGTACAAGGGACAACCCCACTCTTCACTGGTTTCAATCTATCTTCCACAAATGGAACCTTTACAGCAATATACTCTATTTATCTGACATTTCCTACAGAACCCATGTGCACATATCTTGTATCTTGTACATTCATTTAGCATTAACTTATTTCAGAATATGGCATGGAAATATCTAAACGTCTGCTTGTGTAGATCTGTGTAAGCCAAACGCTGCTTACGTATCAATGTAAAGTAAATACTGACGACTAAGTGGTTAAGATACCGGCAGCGACCACATTAGGATTAAGAAGATCCAGCACAGCACTCTATACATTAGGAGAAGCTACTCATCCCTTAGTGCTGCCGGCCTGCTTTTCATTACCTCTCACCTTCCTACTCCATCCTGTCTGTGCCAAAATTTCAAAACACCTGCAGGGCATGGCTACAGTCTGCTTTTCACCAGTCAAAACCCATAGAATATGGTGGAGCGCTGCCCAGTGGATCATACCATCGCGACCGAGTGTTTTCACCGAGTTGAGTTTGTGATGCCAGATCTTACTTTGCCACATTGCAGTCGTTTGTTTTTTCATTTTTCAAAAAAAAAAAAAGTGATATTCTGTGCTCTGCATGCATCTTTTAACGTTAGCAATTAATTAAAAGCCTACTAAACAGACAAACAAAAAAATCCTCATAAAAAGGTCCTTTTGATCTTAAAACGAAGAAAAAAAAGCCCCGGCACTGGTGTGCTTGCCACTGGATGTCATCAAAGAGCGCTGCGTTTCACTGCCTGTGCATGTACCGAGTACACGTGATGATTGCATCACGCCGACGCATGCCGTTTCACGCGTTTCATCGCTTCCCTTTTTATAATTGTTGTGTAATCTGAATAAAAAGACAAGATTCATCTCTCAGGCTCACTTCTCTCACTTCCACTGCGCTCTCTCTCTCTCTCTCTCTCTCTCTCTCTCTCGGGACGACTGGATGATTGGCAGACAGCAGTCCCGGGCTCTGATTGTAGTAAAACCTAATTGGATGTGCTTTCTGTCACTATGCACTGCAGGAGAGGCACAGAGAGGGAGGGGAGAGAGAGAGAGAGAGAGAGAGACAGAGAGAGAGAGAAAGGGGGCAAATATGCCTATCAAGTTTTGATAGACTTAAAATCTTAAATGTGACTAATATGACATAAAAATATAGCCATATAAGCCAGTGTTAATTCAGAATTAAGTTCTATTTTTTGAATTGAATGTACCAGTATTTATCCTGAATACTGTTTTTCTGAGTTGCGAGAATATATGACGATCATGTGCTGAAATCATTATCAGCGTCTGAGGTGATAAGTTTGCCTCGCACTTCCTTCCCAGGTCTATAGTTTCCTCTTCCTGTCTCCCCCTGTCTCTTCATCTATCCACTCCTCCCCCTTTCTCATGTGTACTACTGTCTTCCTAAACTGCCACCCTCCTCCCCTCTACATTTCTCTGTCCCTCCTCCATCTCTCATTCATCCCCTGTCTCTCCCCCGAAATCAGCCGCCTGTCCCTCTCTCCTCTGTGTCTCTGAGTCCTCTCGCCTGCATCCCTCTCTCTGTGTGAGCTGGCTGCTCCTCCTACTCCCGGGGCTGGCGGAGGAAACCAGAGTGTTTTATCGACTATAAATATAACATGAGACGCACTCAAAATAACCACTGCCCCTCCCTTCCTCTCCTGTTTCCTATACCACAGAGAAAATGGGAGAGGGAGGACATGGACGAAGGAATGGAGGCAGCGAATTAATGCAGATCACACACGGCCCCACACCTAACGCAAAAAAAAAAATTATAATATTTTGAGCGTTGGTATTCAAGCAAATGAGGCTGCCATGGAAACCGGAAGACATGCTACAGGACTGTTTTGAAGACGCGCACCGCTGTCGCGTTTCGTGAACGCGTGACGTCCCAGGCCCACCTTCAAAGCGTCTGTCTCAACAATGCCTCGATAAGCCGGGTATCGTGCCCTTGTCAGCGGTACGCTACAGGATCAGCAGCCTGGACAGACGAGACAAGATTCAACATTCACCCGCGGTGCACAGTGTAACCTATTCAAGCAGAATCAATAATGACATTAAATGATTCCACTCTCAGAGACATACTGCATTGTAGCTGGGACTGCTGTGATTTAGGTATTTGGTAGATGGCCTCATGCAGGGTGAAAACCCAAGCAGTATGCAGACAGAAAACGGAGTAAACACATAGCAGCCTAAAATTACGAAGAATCACTACAGAATTATCATACCTGATCAAAACACAAACCTCTACGTCAAACAGCCGTCTTTGTACTACCTAATTCTTATTTAAGCTACTACTGCAACGGAAAGCATCTGTCAGGTGTAACTTACTGGGAGAAAAAAACATTAATAAACTAACACAACTGTCAACTGTTAGCCATCTACTTGTCAGCTGGTAGAATGAGAAGGATTACGTTCTGCATATACTGAGTACAGGACCAACTGCTTCCAGACAGCTGTGAAGCAAATAGTGCAGGACGTACAAATATTTGATGCATGTGGTTTGTTAATACGATCTGAACTGAGATCAGTTGGTAGCGTTGTTGTGCAGCCCCCCCCCCCCAGTACGTGTGATACCCGTGTGACTTCCTCCAGCTGGTGCTGCAGTGCACCTGGACGGCCAGTAGGGGAAGCTGGCCCTCTGTGGTGCAGGGGGCCGCCGCACCGCGATGCGTCACAATCAGCGGGACCGGGGGGGGCGTGGGGGGGGGGCTCTACACACCGCGGCGCCGCACTCCGTCTCGTTTTACAGGCAGACAAACAGCACTGATGAAGCAGAAAATGTAAATATAAGCCACGGAAACACAATCTTTTGTGTCCGTACGCTAATCAGGGAAACAAACGGAGATGGGGTCCTCAACGCTTGTGTGTGCGTGTGCGTGTGCGTGTGTGTGTGCGTGTGCGTGTGCGTGTGCATGGACACGCGTGAAATACTGCATGCGGGAAAGCAATCAGCTCCCACGCCACTCTGCTGGTCATCCACTGTGACTTTGTTGTCTGCGTAAGTGATATGTAGCTATAAATTATGTTTGTGGTAATACAGCGTTATTAACATTTCAGTCGTCTGGAATTGTTTGTCTGACCAAACCTGCAACGGATTACCCATGGCGTAAATCCACACCCAGGCCTGACCTCGTGTGTGGCTGTGTCGGTGCGTGTGGACAGAGGTCAGAATGCCAATGCATTTGATAATTACCCACTTAATACTGTATAAGATCCCCCCTTTCCCACGCAGACCCAGATACAAACACAGACACAAACACACACACAAATGCACAATGAACGAAGGCTAAGCCATTCGTCCTCTGACAAAAGCCCAAACCTTGAGCAGCGTGCGAGTCTCACAGAGCTCAGCTGTGCGGCACGTGCATCCGTCACGATGTCGCACAATGGGCGCCCCTCGTGCAGGAAACGGCGCAAATCTGCAGGAGCCCGGGTCCACAGCGATAGAAAGTCGTGAACTGGCAATCTGTGGCCTCCTTGCAGGAGAAGGAGAGGGAGGCACAGCAGGCCTCTCAGAAGAACGCAGACACGTGCTGCAGAGTGAGACGGACTGCGTGCACGCCCGGCTGCACCGCCTCACGCTGCCTGCTCTGTGAATCCCCGCCGATGCGCTCCGTCACATCTGCAGTAAATATCTGGGACAACTTGAACAGCCCTAAACACCCACATAGTTTAGTTTGAATGGGAAAATATCAATAAGAAATTCAAGGGAGAGAAGTCAGAGGAAAGGGAGAACAGCGATGGTGGCGGCGGGGGGTGTGCGGGGGGGGGGTTGCAAACAAGGAGAGAGGAAAGGTGTGTGGAGGGGAAATAAACAGATGCAGAGAAGAAAAAAGAAAGAAAGTGGTTAGATGAGTACAAGTGAGAGAGCTACACAGACCCAGTCTCCATGGAGCTACCCTACATAACAGCCAGACAGAGAGAGAGAGAGAGAGAAAGAGAGGGAGAGGGAGAGGCAGAGAGAGAGGTATACAGGAGACTGGCAAAAAAATTCAGTGAGGGGAGGGAAGGGGGGGGATGAAAAATGTTTGCGTGAGCACGTAAGTGAACGAGGGAGGGAGAGACAAACATATCAGAGAAAGAGAACCCTGAATGAAAATGGTGCAAGACAACAGGCAAAGGGGAGATGAGAGAGAAATAAATGTTGAAAGGAAACGGGAGAGATGTGCATGAAAGGGAATGGGATGAAATAGCTAAGATGACATAGATAAAATAATGCTGCCTAATTTTTTCAGACCAAATTCTTTAATGAATGGACTCCGTAATTATGGAATCTGTGTTCAGGAATTCCGTCTGCATTCTAGAACGCCTGTGTAACCTAGGAGATAAAGATCTAGCCAATTAACTATCTGTAAATGCTATGGTGGAATGTATAAAGACTAACACAGAGAAATGCGTGGCTTGAAAAATACCCAGCTGTCATTGGTCCTGTAGGGCCACGGGCAGGAGTTTTAATTCCATCTTGGAATTGCGGATTAATTTCTACATTGACGTCACCGTTTGAATATTTAAAATGACTTGCTTCCATTTCTTAAGCAGTTGACAATTAAAACTAAAAATATTCACCTACCCTTGAGGAATGATGCTGGTAATCCCTAAATGACATGATGTTCTCAAAACCAGGACACAAGTTACTGTTGGGCAAGATGTCAGGAGAAGTGCTGTTGTAGGGAGAGTGGGTTCTAGCCGCAAGCACCAACGCCTGACATTTATTCCCATCACACACCGAAACACACATGTATCCACCCTGACCAAATGCCAACCCAGCGAGATATTCCTTTCAGCGAGTTCAATCTTCACTTTAACCTATAATTTCAAACAGGAAAAGTATTTTGGGTATTGGCTGGAATAAACAGTTTCAGTTCACACCGGCGCTACAATCATTGCGTGTGTATGTGTGTATGAGAGACTGCAAGTGAGAGAGAGAGAGAGGGAGAGAAAAAGAGAGAGCGTTTTTGGGTACAAATGCTTTGATCAGTAATTAGTTCTGTTTCAAAGCGATGCTCCGTGTTAACTAAAATGAGAATCTTAAAAATGGGAGATTAATTTGAGAGGGATAAGTATATCTTACTTCCTTTTTTTCTCTACCCCCGATCACATTTTCTCCTAATTTCTCCTAGATTTCCTTTTTCACTGTTTATTTACACACGTGCACACACACACACACACACACACACACGTGCACACACACAATTTGACTTTTGAACTAAAAATATAAAATTAATTAGGGCTTCACCCATTCTCCAAATACATTTCAATAGCATCCCTCTTTCTCTCTCTCTGCTCCTCTTGCCTTTCTAGAAGGTTCCACCTCCTCAGGGTAACACATGACACAGTCATTTTCTCATTTTCATGTTTTATCATTATCGTTGTGCTCCTTCCTACATTCGCTGAACTTCATAAATTATTATTCATTATTTATGATGATCATCTTAACATAGTTGAGTCATAACGGGTGAAAAAAAAAACTGCCTCAGGACAACTTACAATTTCATGAATTCATGAGTACTGTGGAAGCATACTAATAACTGGTGTAAGACCTTTCGTTGGATGAACTGCCCACCAACATGAGAACTGCGTGGTTTCATTTAATCATTTGTTCTCTGTGAATAAATTGGATTGTTACCAGGCCAGTATTTTACAGGCCTTGCTGTTATTTCACACATTTTGATGCCCTCATAAGTAATATTTGGGCACTGATTAGTAATTTCATGCAACTTGTTCTGTAACCTTTTTTTTGTCTTGTGGAATGTATGATACAATCATGTTCCATTTTGATAACGTGTGCATCCAAAAGCAATATCTAACACCACCTTGTTACTAGCTGTATAGGTTGAACTGGAATGAACTTGGGCACACATTGCAACATCACATTGCAACATTACTGCTCTTACTCCTGGTACATAGGCCAGTTTTAAGATGATATATGAAGAGCCCTGAAGCCATCCAGACACTGCGTTCCTGGTGTGATGGGAATATTCTGGACTGACCAGAGAAATTGCCTCAGTGTTGAGAGAGTAAAAATTGAAACTTGCAGTCGATGCAATCTCGGGTACACCTGCATTGAATTCTTTGATCTGTCTTGAATTCTTTGAAGTTGCCGTCCAGAACAAGAGGTTGCTAAAATTGGTGATATCAAATCAGAAATGCAACTTTAAGAAATGAACCGGACAGTAAAATGTAAAAAAAAAAAAAGACATCCTTCCGGATTGGAGGGGATAAAGAGGACAGCTGCCATTTGCTTCACTGCCACACAGAAACACGGTTAAGGTTACACTTTTTTTGGGTACATTAAGTAGAGGCATTCGTGGTCATTAGGCTGGAAGACTATCGCGAGGGTTACAGGGGATCTGGTCTCAGTGAGACAGCTCTGTGTGTGTTACCAGAGCCCAGGACTCAGTAAATCGTGTATGTGCCTGGTCTCAGTGAGTGAATGATGGGTGTGCTAATGGAGTTGCAGTCTTAGGTAGTGAACATCAGAGGTGATGCAGTGAGGTGGCAGTGTAGCATAGTGGTTAAGGAGCAGGCCTCGTAACCAAAGGGTTACTGGATCGATTCCCTGCTGGGGCACTGCTGCTGTACCCTTGGCAAGGTAATTAACCTACAATCGCCTCAGTAAATACCCAGCCGATAACATTGTAAAAGACTGTAACCTATGTAAGACACTCTGGATAAGAGCATCTGCTAAATGCCAGTAATGTAATGTAATGTGATGTGTCATTGAAAGTGTTGTTTCAGTGAGTGAATTCTCTGCGCATTATTGCAGGCACGGACTGATCGAGTGCATGTGTCATTACAGTTGGGTCCTTGCAAGCAGGAACTCGGGAGTAACGGCCGTTCCCTCCCTCAGCTGTGCGTGGCTAATCGGAGCAGCGCGGTGGGGGATTGGGCGGAGCTCCGGGGCTAACACCGACTTTGAGTGACACCGCCGGGCGGCGCGGTGCGCAGACGGTCCCACCGTCACGCAGAGCGGCCCCCAGCAGGCCACCAAATTCAATTTGCAGCGAGCGGGGCGACCGATCCCTCTCGGAGGGGAGAGGACGCGCGTGTTAAATTGCCTTCTGTTGGGCAGATGTGCGAAAAGGATCCCCTCCTCCCCCCACCCCCCCCCACACCCCATTTAGGCATCGCTTTGGGCTGATTTTTTCCCTTCCTGGTAGATTTGCCCACTGCTTGTTGGGGGGGGGGGGGGGGGGGAGTGTCGGGAGAGAGCCAGAGAAGCGTGATTCACCCGCGCCAGGCTTTCGTGGTCTTTATTTGGCATCTCATGCAGAACCGGCACTCGTTCTTCCGCCCGGCTTTCCACGCAGCACACCTGTCCAACCATGTACAGGGAACCGATACGAGATCTTAATATCCAGGCCTTTTTTTGCCCCCGTGATTCAGAAGCACTTTATTTTTACCGTGGGGGATATGGCCTTTCAAGCCCCCTCTTGCTAGCACACATTATAATGATACTGATGGAATCACACCATTATCCTTAACATGCTGCAGGAATATTAGCCTCTCTCTCGCTCTCCCCCGCTCTCTCTCTCTCCCTTGTGGATTTATGCAATCACCTTAATTAAATAACAGTCTATAATCCTACTGAAAACGCTTCTGCAGATTTGCACGTAATTGTGCATGTGTGTCGGCACATATACATGGGCCGTGGAATTAAAAAAAAAAACTGTCAAGGTTGCATCATAAACCTGCTTCCACATAGACTGCACAGTATTATATGAGGGCAGGTTACTGTCAAGTAAAGCCAATTAACCTCAGTTTAAACCCTCCCCTGGGGACGGCTTTGTTTTTATTCCCTGTTACGGGTGTTTATGTATTGTCAATGTCTCTATTAGGACGTGGTACGCAGGTAGACAGGGTGGGCAGACTGGCATAGGGCAGAACATGGGGGGGGGGGGTGCCCCAAAGACACACAAATGCAGAATGACCTCGTCTGTGAACAGAAGAACTAAAGAACAGAAAGTTATGCTATTGCATGCATTAAAATGACAGTCCTACCAGATTTACCAGATTTACCCTAAATAAAATTCAGTCCCTTCAGGACCTTAGGGGTACAACAGTGTGAGGGATAGCATGTTAACCTACATATATAGGTTTGGACTATTGGATGCTGCATTATAGTTTCCTGGTATAGTTTCCTGTCCTTCACACTCAAGGTAAAACTGAAGGTAGCAGTACTACCCTCTCCTACTGAATCAGTTTTTTCATGGCCATTCACGACAAGGTAGTAAACACAGCTGACCTTAAGGACAGAAAATTCTGAACCCTATAAAATATACAGAAGCCACAGAAGAAAAAAAAATCACTTCTGCTTTGTGGTTTTTTTTTTTTTTTTTTTCAAAAACCACATCTTTCGGTTTAGTTCACCAGGATTCAGTCCTGAGCTCCTGAAAGCGGCTGAATTGGACCCGTGAGAGAGCACAACAATAGCACCAGGAGTCAAACTCCCTTTTCCCACACTCCCTGCCTCCCTCCCGCCCCCCACCCCTCCTCTTTCCTCTCCTCCTCCGTCCTTCTCTCTCCCACTCTTCCATCTTTAGCAGGCTATTTCAGTAGAAACTGTGCATCGCCGCACATGTGGGCAGCACGCGGTACCGTGACTACAATGCTGGACACCAGTGTATCAGCCACGTTTCGGGTTCACAGCCATGTCGTGGCTTCAGGTGAAGGCTGGGACGCTCCTCCCGATATAAGCGCTTTACCTCTAATATTCACACTGAACCCAGCTGTATAATTCACTAATACATTGTGTAAAGTTGCAATTATAGTACATCATTACGGATGACTGCCTAATATTACTACCGATAATTATTATCGCAATTGTTTCATACTAATTATCATTATTATCGTGATTTTACCTCAGCGGGAGAGCGCGGTGCTGCGCTGCCGTGTGACTGAGTAACGGGGCCCTTTGTGTGCTGAAATGTGTCAGAGAGTGTCAACGCTGCGCGGCTCGTACAAATGAGTGGGGGGGGCGCATCTGTGACCCGCTGTAACGCGTGTGTCTGTGTGTGTTTCGGCCCGCGCGTGGGCGTGTGTCAGCTCCTGTGAGCGTGTGTCAGTTGCTCTCCGCACCGTCGTGCATGTGTGTGGTTGACTCACACGCCGATCCTTGGAGAAAAACATCAAGCCAAGCTACGGGAGGGAACAGTAGGATGCTGCTCAAGGAGCCAATCCAGCAACTGCGGCCCTGGACTCCCGCTGACAGAGAGCGGGGCTGTAGATAGAAAGACAAAAAAGAAAGAGAAAGAAAGAGAAAAATCGTAGCGGGGAATAGGGACGGGAAGAGGGAGGCGTGGATTGATTCCGCCTCCAAGAACTGATCCTAAATCAGTATCTGTCTTTTTAATCAGATTGGTTTGTGTAAGGATTAGGAGTCTGTAAACTGATCCTGGGTCAGTTGAGGATCACAGTTCAGCTTGATGTAATTTTCTCTTCTCCATTTTTTGTACATTTCATCATGTAATTACTCAAATTCCACACTGCACTATCTGACATAATACCGAAATTGCACCACAGATATGATGCTATCTTAGTACCTCGATACTTGATACCCCTGTGATACCGTGGCAAATAATAACTTTCCTCTTAAAACGTATGGCAACATTCATATTTTTATATATACATGCCTTATACAGACACAAGGCCATATGTTGGAGGGTACACTGGGAGATACTGAGCTCTGGATGTGAGAACTCATTATGACTCTCACTGTGAAACATGACCAGTGCTCAGCCAGTCACACCTCTTCAACCCCCCCCCATCC
The DNA here is from genome assembly GCF_013368585.1 of Megalops cyprinoides. NCBI lineage: Eukaryota > Metazoa > Chordata > Actinopteri > Elopiformes > Megalopidae > Megalops > Megalops cyprinoides. The sequence goes on along the minus strand of NC_050585.1, from coordinate 49,972,743 downwards.
CCCCCCCCCCCCCCCCAAGGGCAAAACGCACAGATTTTTTAGTCTTGCACTTCTCCCAATCCAAGTGACGCAACTCTGAAGCTAAAATAAGTCTAGTATCAACTTATTGCGCTCCCGAACCGACCGTCACTTTAAAGTTCCGTTACATAACACTATTAAAGTATCAGGAAGTTGATATATGATCCTTAAAGTGACCTAAATGCCTGCTCAATCCGTCAAGCTACAAGACTGTAACCGTATGCGGTAGAAAGGAAACCTTTTAGAGCCCAGAACTGTACATCCCTGATTTAAATAGCAAAAGGTGATGTATTCAAGTTAATAAACAGAACTGTCAGGTCATTCTATAATTTGTAGTGAGAAATGAAACATACGGCATTGATGGTACCTAGCTGCCTTATAATGCCTACACAACTGACGTCACTCAGGCACCGGCAGATGAATGGCAGGGTGCCTGAGAGTGGCTTGGTGAGGAAGCCCTGTGCTCACAGTGAGCCCCCTTACCCAACGAACAGCTTATTTGTAAAAAGGAATGTATGTAATGCATATGGCTGACAGTGTGTTGTGAATGCACGCATGTGTGGGTAAGTATAAGTGCAAGCGTACCATTTTAAAAACTGTGAACGTGTGTAGGTGTACACAAACTATGTTTGCATATAGTGTAAATGAACGCTTCACAGATACAGACAAATTCAATTTGCTTCATCCTTTCGATGAAACCAAGGCCAACGGTCTTTGTCTGGACAATACAAATTCCCCCACACTGAAGGAGGGGTTACTGCTACTGAGTCCTGCATTAAGTACTTTTTATATCTTTTTGTGGCCTGAATCAAACCATTTTATTAATTGAATGTACAAAAAAAATGTTTATCACCAAATTAGATCGCTTCCGTTTACTGCCACTCCTTGATTGAGCCTGAGTGAACTGTCAGTGTTGTAAAGTTGATCAAAGTCCACGCTTGATCCCATTTCACATGGCATTACGTTCTCGCTGTGCCGGCGTTTCCTTGGCAGCGTTCCTGGCGCGCATCTCCGATAACGTGACTAATTAGAATAAGATTGCATCTAATTATCTCGTTAACATTTCAAAGTAAGTGATACTGAGACCTAAAAAAAAATCACAGAATAATCCGAGTCAAACTTATTCTCTATCTCTTTCAGCTCACATTTTTTAAGGCCTCATAGACTCTATGGATAGACTCCGTGCTCTACAGACAGCCTGCTCTGTTTGTGAGGACTGACTGAGTGAGTGAGTGAGTGAGTGATACAGGCAGACAGCCTTAAATAGGACCTGAACGGGATAAAGGAGAGAAACAGAAACTGCTCTGGATGCTTATGACATGATGGTATTGACAAGACATCAAGACATTTAAGGCCTAGAGATGAGCAGCTCTGTATATTTTGGGGGGGGGTGGGGGCTAGGGTACAGGGGGCAACAGTAGGGTAGCGACACAAATAGACTGGGGAGGAATTTGGGGGGCCTGGGGTGTGTCAGGAATGGGGTGGGAAGAGATGGAAAGGAATTCAAAAACTCAAACAGAGGTGAGATATTGACTAAAGGGAAGAGGAGAGAAAGGAAAGAAGAAACAGTGCGTATTTAGTCTCTTTCTTTCCCAGTAGTTTTACACCTACTTTTCAAACAAAGAAAAAAGTATGAACAAGTGCCAGCGATTAAGGAGAAAAAAGAGCCACTGTGTTTTGGAGGCGGATGAATAAATTGCGAGGTTTTCGTCTGGAGGCGAGCAGGCGGTTGAACTGCTGGCTCCCCCAACTCACACGGCCCCTGCAGGCCCTCACACTCTGATGAGGGAGATAAAGACATGAAATAACCTCCTTACGTGCATCACGCACACACACACATACACACACACACACACACACACACACACACACGCATGCACACACACAGGCACGCACACACACACACACACGCACACACGCACGCACACACACGCGCACACGCACACACACACACACACAGACCTGCATGGCTACGGTGTGTCTATTGACCCCTGAAGCGGTCTAAAGTAATGACAGGTAAAAGGGAAGTTTTAACAACTGACTCCAGTCAAAAAACATCATTTTTAATTTTTTACATTATTTAGGAAAAGGGAAATCATCTAAGGCCAACCTTTTTGCCTTTTTGTTTACAGGCAATATGTAAATGTAGCGATTAAGTTTGTATGCCTGTGTACAGCGGATGAAATGGAATAGCACTGTTCTCTGATGTAGACATGCAAAAGTTCATCTTAATTTGTGCAAAGCCCACCCACACACGAAAAAGAACCACCTCACTTTCAGTTGCATTCAAAGCCAATAACAACAGCCGAATTAGCAGGATTCACTTTGCAAATGACTGCTTCTTCAACAAGGCTGAAAAGGATTTTCAGGAAAAAAAACATACCTGTTGCTTTTACTAAGTAAAGCACACTGAAATGGTTCAATCTCAAGTTCCTGACTGTTAATCAAAATGGTCTTAGGTAATTTATATGCTTTTAACCCCCTGAAGTGTAATCTTTATGTAATGACTGAGTTCATAGCAGCTAATGGAAGCTGTTCTCTTCCTAATGGTTAATGTTGGTTAATGGTTTCCTGTTCCTTGCGTTCTACACACGTTACCTGTATTTCTTGTGTTTTATGCTTATGTCAGCTGCTGTAAATATCACCACAGACAAGAAAAAGCACACGTGGAATGCACTGACAGCACCCTATATCATGAAACAGTTATTCACATGCCACATTAAGAAATTATTGAAAGTATTTGATCTTATTTCCTGTCAGAAGTCAAAACATGGTCATATTTGGAATTTATTTGGAAAGTTTTCTCATGAGAATGCATGCTAGGGCTGACTGACCTTTGACACCCCCCAAAAAAAGAATTTTCCCTCAACCCCAACAGCCCTAGCGGTGGCAACACTCCTGGTCCTTTTGTATACGTTTCTGTCACATGCGGTGTTTTCGACCTTTACCACCATTGCCTGCGTAGCTAGCTGACCCATTTTTTCCATTTGTTGAATTTTTACGTCACACCCTTCAGGCAGACTTTGAAACTCCTAACAGCTGGAAGTGATAGCTAGCTAGCTTAACTAGTCAAATAAAACATAATTTTATATGTTTGTTTTTCATTGATTTGGAATGCAATTTTAGTTACTGTTGAAAGGACTAGATGTGTTATGTGGTGAGACTCATATCCAGAATCAGATTAGTGACTTCATGATTTCACACACTTTTAGAAGTATTTTGTGGCAAATGTCTCACAGTTTGCAAAGAAGACAAAAAACAAACAAAAAGAAATTCTGATGAAAAATATTTGTGTGGGTGAACATGTATTTGTTCATCATATAAATCTGATATTATTAACCTATAAACCTATAAAAGTTTTTCGTATAAAACATTAGATATCTTTATTACTACTTTGTGCCAGTTTGGTTTGCTTTCTTAATTTCTGGTTTTTGATTCTGGTCACTAACTCAGTTTGATTCCCTGATGCAATGTAATTAAATAATCAATGTAATTAAAGTCCAAAAAATTGCAATTGAGTCATTCCTTCTCAATCAGAAAGGCACATCCACAGAAAAAAATTAATTTCACATTTCCAGGTACAAAGTAATTTATATTTATATAGTAACTTATATATAATAAGCAACATCATTCGCTAAACATTGCTGGCACTCACACCGTGTACTGTCCTCCCTTGGTCATCACAACACCAAATATGAAACAATTGCAGCGGAAAGATCTTTCAAACACGGTTCAGTTGCTGAGACAAACTTATTTATGTTTGGAGGGGATAATGTCATACTTTTTTTGTTCCTAGAGATTGAGCCAAGGCTTTCCCAGGGCACTGATGCAGCAGCATGTCATATTAACGCGTTGGACGTGTCTTCATGGACTTTTTGCCATCTGTCATATTTTTTCCTCTTATGGCAAGCTGGCCACTGGACGTCACTCCTGATCAGTTAACAAAAGCAAACTGTGAGGGCAGAGACAAACTCTGTTTTCTTACACAGGTTACATCAGGAACTGTGATTAACAGCAGTTTAAATTTTTTTATGTACTTATTTTGAATTAATCGCACAAGTTAACATTACTGTAATACTGACAGCCCTATTTTATTCTAATGTATAATAATTTGCACAATAATTACTCCCACATTATATCCTTGCAGGCATTTTTCTCAGTTCTCTCTGGCTATCATAATTTTAAAAGGGATTTTGGTAACACTTTCTTTGAAGTATATGATTATCCACAAACCCCCAACCCCCCCCCCCCCCCCCCCCCCCCCGCTTTCAGCGTACAAAAATGACAAGCTACTCAAATATACAAAAAGACGTTCTCTATAAATTTCTAAAAACAAAAATAAGACTGCCATTATAATTACTGATATCAAAATGAAACTGAATTACACTAAACAATCTGTCCCGCTATATCTCACACAGACTGTTCATGGCACCATTCCAAGCAAAGCTACTCGGTGTTTCCTCAGGTTTGTTTAACTAATATGACCCTGTGCTTTTTCTGCTCGTGAGAATGTGGTCTTTCAAACTTTTTGAATCACATCCAAGTGTGAAACACTGATAAGCTTTGACTTAGTTTGCTGTCTTGTCTCTTGCCTGATTTTGTGTAGCTGTTTTCGGGCAGTGAACCTGGGAGGTGGAGATGAAGATATTTTTGTACTTTGCACATCCTACACTGTAAACAAACACCTATACAAAGACCTTGATGTTGACTTTCTGTTCCCTTTCTGTTGTCATTCCCAAAATGGCATGCGGCTCCTGTCGCTGTACCTAATATTTACAGTGAACCATGTGTGGAGCAATATTTAAATGAACCGATGTTTACATAGTATGAATGCCATGTGAATGCTTGATCTCATTTTTTATCTAGCCTCTTTCAGCCTGCGTCCAAGAATGTATCCGTTGCTTTTAAGATGTAGGAAATCCGGATTCGTTCCCCCACAATCTGGTTTGCAACATGGTTTCCAGGAAGGCAGTGTGTCATAAAAAGGTGGGCCACCTGTAGTCATAATCGTTTATGATAACCATCTTAATAAATAATGACAATCTGTGTAATGCATTAGGAGAAGAATATATAATCTAATATGCACTCCATAAATAATGCATTATGTCAGTTCACAATGGTGAGGTGCCAAGGTAATGAATATTCAAAATGATGTCACATTTCCTGGCCCTTTACAATGTGCGCTTATGTGATTTTATAACCAACTTATAAAATGCCTGTACATGAGCATGGGTGATTACCATATGTCCTATGGATGTATCTTTATTATGTTGGATATAGGAAGAATCACAAGCCAGAATGGCATACCCTTTTGCACACCTGGACAAATTCAAAAACACACATTTTTCATAGTAACTATGTTTACATTGCACTAACTACACATGGAGACATGCAAATAAGCATGCAGTCAGTGTGTGAACTTTTTTTCTGCTAATAATATTTAAGATGTCAACCATCTCAGAGTTAAATGTGAGCTCAGTCTGTTTCTACAGAGCTTAGCACATCAGTTTTCCACATTGACTCTAAAGGCTATGCTGTTACCTGCAGTGGAAACACAGTCATTGAGTTTGATCCTTTACCATTATATTCTGTTTGGTATTGCCAAGAACAGAATGAAATTGTATTCATATGAGAGAGAGGCAAGGGCTGGGCAAGTCTACAACACTATGTTCAATATCAAAATGGTTTCCTCAGGAATGCAAAACATAATGCCCTATGGCACTCACTCCTTAACTTGTAGCTTTAAGATTTATGACATAGTCTAACACCTCAGAATGTGGTACAGTATATCACTGTCTGCACTGCCTTTTCATGTGAGTGCTACTGCATACATGCCATAATGCATTATATCAATGAAATGCCCCTACAAGTGATAAATACATTATTTGGATTCCTACTGAGTATTATTATGTTAGCTATCATAAGCCATAATGAATATATATGAATGCTAATGTCAAAAATGGTTAAGTGGATCAAATGTTTTATGATGCTTTATATAAGAATTCTGAATGCATTAATTAATGGACTGAGCTACATAACGCTTAATAAGCATACACCCCAGGGAACAAGCTTGTGGGATTTTTCTGCAGAATATGTTACACTGAAGAGCATTACATTGATTTGTCCATCATTAAATTAAGGAACAGAAGAATCATTGGAAGTTGTTTTCTAGGGTTAGTAAAGTAACATACATTAAGTAACAAATACATCAGATGGAGACTGAGAGATACCATGGCCAAAAAGGGGTTTTATTGGTCCAAAGATTTGGGTAAAGCCGCTTTGAGAGCAACAGCAGCAGAGGATGACAGATGCCAGTATTGGTCAATGTTGAGGGAAGCCTATGAGAGTGCCTTAATGTCACCTAAAACACCAGATTATTCCTGATCCCGGCACAGTGCAATATTAGGAGAACTACAGAACTTTCTTAGAAACAGATTTTCTGAGGGATGACAGGAAGATTTAGGGGGATGTGCACAAATTCTGAATATTGTACAGCGTATTAGAGAAATAAACATTTTCACTGGCCAATGACCTAACCCATGCTCAAACAGTAACATCCACAAGTGCGCGCATGTATAAAAAGTGTATTTATATGTAGCCACACAATGACACACACATACACCAGAAAAAGAGGCAGATTATTTCCAGTACTTTGGCTCATGCGGCGCCAATCCAAAGACCTTGATACTTAGGGAACAAGAGGGACACACACAATCATTATTAATACCATTCATTTCACAGCCCATTTACGACACACTAGAGATTCAGGGACGGGGAGACAGAGAGGGACAGGGAAAAGACAGAATGAGATGGGCAGAGGGAACAGAGATAGAAAAACACTGACTTCCATTATCAGCAATGACGTTTCATGCCATAGAATCCTGCCTTTCATCTGGCGAACTCAATACATAAATGCTGACTAGTTGTCATTTTAAAACACAATTGTCATAGTCTCATAATAATGCTAATAGTAACCATAAGCATTGCCTCCAAAGAAGGAAAGGATAGACAGAGAGAGAGAGAGAGAGAGAGAGAGAGAGAGAGAGAGAGAGAGAGAGAGAAAGAGTCCTTTCAGCCAGCTGGTTCTGATGCTCACTGAGCAGACCAACACCACCACCAGTCCGACTCAGGACAACACTGCAATAACAATTCCAATTAGAGTTAAGCCAAATTACAGAACACCTCAAACACGCTTATCTGGAACAGTGGGAAACACACACTAAAACATAAAACAAAACGTCTTGCTATCAGACCCTTAAAAGAGATTATACTCTGGCAGAATATCTGACCGTGGTCAGAAATGCAAAGCGGAGGCAGATCCCGACCAAACACCGCCCGAGTGATCACAGCCTGGCCACTGAAAAGGGCCGATACACAGGCAAACCTGGAAAACCAGGGAAGACCGGCTCTGTGATCTCTGCGATCCAAGAGAGTGTTGAGACAGAGATCCGCTTTTCTTCTAAAATGCAATAAATATTCCCAAGCAAGGGAAATGTTCATTAAAAATATAGTTGTTTCCTCCCCGGTTTCAAAAAGGTGATTACCTCAAAAAAAGGAAAAATGTCAGTTATGTCAGGAGAGGGGCTCACAGGCCTGCTATCAGGTCAATACATGCCCACATATCATAGCCTGAGGGAGACTGAGCACCCTGTACTGCAGCAATATCGATTTTTGTAATACATATATGTATATTAATCATAATAATTAACAATTTATTTATAACATACTGTTACATTGGTTAATTAGAGAGGCAAAGGGGAGGTTCAGAGCAGTGTTTGAGATAAATTATAAAAAAAATAAAGGGATTAATGACAGAACATGACATGACAGGCTATCTGAGTGTGTGTGTCAGAAAGAAAGAGAGAGTTATAGGAGAGCAGGACTAAAAAGTGCATGTTTGTATGTGTGTGCATACATGAACCTTATCAGAACAGCGAGGAGACTGTTTCAAATGTGATTTCAAATGTGATGACAGTGAGAGAGGGGGGATCAAAGGGTTGATACGGAAGAGAGAGAAAGTTCTTGTTCAGTTCAGATATACGTATTATGTTTTATGGCTGAATTGATTTTAATCAGCACATTAAGACGTTTGTGATTATTCTTTCTCTCCTCTTAATCTGCTTGAAAACCCCCACCTCCTTTCTCCTCTTTATCTGCCCTCCTGAAAAAGTCTGCTTCCAGCCTCCATCATTGCTTACCTGACAGCGGTTAGTTACAGCAGATAATTAACCAGAAATAACTGAAAACCATTCACAAGATAACAGAGTGGCTCTTTGTGAGGTATATACAAGGATCTGTAATGATTGGTTTTAGATTTAGATTTGTGTGTGTTTGTGTGTGTATGTGCGTGTTTGTTTGTGTGTATGTGTATGTGTGTATATGGTGTGAAGGTACAGTACACAGATTGGTTTGGTCTGTGTGTGTGTGTGTGTGTGTGTGTGTGTGTGTGTGTGTGTGTGTGCATGTGTGCACATGTATCGGTAAATGTGTGTATGAGTGAGAGTGTGTGTGTGTGTGTGTGTGTGTGTGCGCGTCAGGGCTGATCCTTGCTGTCTGACAGAAAGAGACCCTCTGCTGTATTAATATTCTCCTGGTCATTTATGGTATTTGGAGGAGTTGTGATTGTTCTGCCAACAAAATGTTGAAAATATTGATTTAGCATTTCCTCTTCTCGTCTTCTGCAGTAGATAGACAGCTGGGTAGAGGGATCTAAGTCCTCCAAATCCACACAGGATTCTTATGTTTATTCTTTCAACCCCAAACTTAACAGACGGCGCTACTGAATATAGCAAGTCTGGCACCGCGACACAACATTTGAATTGTCTGTCACATTGTTATATACTGCATCCCACTACTTTTTTTTCCCAATATAAACTAACACAAAACTACTTGTTTTTCATCCCTCCTTCTCTTTATCACTCTATTTTCAGCATTCTCCAGCTCTCTCATATGTTATCTCCCAGCACGGTGGCCGCAGTCATGCTCTACCACATTCTGAGTGGCAAAGAAATGGAAGAAAACTCCTCCCTAAAGAGAGCTCACTCAGTGTCCATCAGGCTGTGACAGGCTATTGATCTCACGGGTGGTATGTCCTTTTTCATTTTTCTGCCATTTTCGGGAAATCGGTAATAATTTCCCAATCTTTCAAAATAAAGTACATCTCTCTTATAGTGTGTGGTGGACAGTGTGCTTGAGCTGAACGTTTTATGAATATTAACTTTACCTCAGAGTAATGTGACCTGTTGCCTCATCTGGACAACTAAAGGGGAGGATGTCCTCTTTAGATGCTCTGAAAAAATGTCCTGAAAAATGTTGTGCACCCACAGAGACCAAGACTTTAATCATCTTAAATCATCTACAGTAAAGCAGAGCCTCATCTCTTTAAACATTGTGTGTGTGTGTGTGTGATTGTGTGGCACTATATATTATGCATGATATACATTTTGCCCATTGTATAAAATTTAATTGGCTATCTAGGCTCATATCTCTCACTTAAGGTACAGTGTGAAGGTGAAGTTTTATATATCTTGTTCTGCTGATTGCAAGTAAATTTGTGATATTCCATTATATTCTATAATACTTTCTAGGCTGCACTGCTGTGCCAGTGTAGTGTTCTCTCAGCTCTATATTAGCCCAGCTGTTTTCAGACACATGACATGGAACTTTAATTCCACCCAGTAGAGAAACCCATTCAGTATCCATCCACCAACCTAAAGACTTGTTACCTGATCAACATGATTCTGGTTTGGACACAAAATGCAGCAAAAATGGTCGTAAATAATAAATCGCTTTCTGTGGGTGATCTTTGGGTTGAGGGTTATCTTGTACATGCATGCATGTGTTGAGTGTTAGTGGGTTATCTGAAGGCCAGAGTAACAGAGGTAATCCTGTTCAGCAATTTTTTTAGTTGCTTACATTTCCACATGGCCAGGGGGACTTGATTATTGGCAATTATTTTCCATGTTTACTACCCTAGATCAACCCTACAGGCATTATTTGGTGTTGTTATTTTTACTCATAAAATAGATGCTAAATGAATTCTGAGCCCAAGGTTTTTACAGGAGGCTTGTTCCATATAATGTGCTTCTGCTGAGTTGCCGCTGTGTCTTACTTACATGTGGCAGAATGGCTATGAAGAACAAAACATCTCACGCATCAGTAAAATTATTTTACATTTTCATTTACTGTAACATGTCCATAGTCTTGGTCTGTGGGATTGCCAGCAGCACACCCATGTTCTTTGTAAAGAGAGGCAGACACAGAGAATGGGGGAAATTATGTTCCATTTATTGAAACATGGATGCTGCATGGGTGGTTGCAATTTCCTTTTCAGAATATTCTCTATTGACTGAAAAAACATCTTAAAAAAAAAAAAAAAACATCCTCGCAGTGAAAATGTGAAAATATGAGGCGGTCGTCAGGCACGAGAATCTAATGAATAACTCCTGTTACTAGCTTACCAGCCTGAAAGAGAAACTGCCCCTTTTTCTTCACGTACTTATCCTTGTCTTATACCCAAATGTATCAATTTGAGAAGTTCTCCTTCACATCCACTTCAGAAATGCTTAACTGGTATTCTTTCTCACACTTAATATTCCATGCCAAATTAGGGAATAACCTTCTGAATACAATGCAGTTCCATGTAAAACCATATCGCTTGGAAACTGCACAAGAACACATTTCTATATTACTTAAAAAATATTACATTACTTAAAACATATTATTACTCTGTTATAAATGCAGAATGCAGGTTTTCTCCTCCTGTTTTTCCCTCCTATGTACTCTCATGCCACCCAGGATGACAAGGGGATCTGGCTGACCTCCCCACCCTTACTCCTGGCGGAACAAAGCCAATTTGTTCAGCCGCTGTGGGCTCCCAGTCATTGTCTGCTGATGACACGGCTTGTTTTTCGAACCTGTACCGTGGGGCTCAACCTGCACTTTGAGCAAGCACTTTAACTGGCTGAGCCTCTCGGGAGCACTGCGAAATGCACATATTCAGGAGAATTCATTACACCTATTGACAGCGCATTCACAGCCCCCCCCCCCCCCCCCCCCCAAGTGCATCTCATTCGTTTTGGAAGGCCTGATTGCCTCCTGTGAGCGGAGCCGTGCAGCTGCGGTGCGGCCTAGCTCTGGCTAACAACAGTCACTATCACTGCAATTTCCCTCACTTATTACCAGCCCAACTTTCTCAGTGTTGCACGGTCAACTGCAGAATCTCTCATTAAAGCAAGCTGAGGATACATGCTAAGATCATTTCATTTTAAGGGTGATGGAAACTTTCACCAGTTGTTACTTGCACCTTCTTGTCTTCTTGTCTTGTGTTTTCCTTAACCATGTTTTTTCACTTGAATAAACAAGCCAAACCTGAAAAGAAAAATACATACAGCAGCTAACCAGGTGAACTTGGATTCAACAAAAATCTAAAAAAATCTAAAAAAAAAAATAAAAAGTAATAAAAAGATTTAAATTAACCAAAAGGAATTGATCAAGGGTGCTGGTGTCATAAATCATAAACTATTCCTGTTACTTAAGTTTCCTAATTGTTATTAATTGCGGGCTTGAGATATTTTTTAGGATTACTTTATTTGTGAAATAGGCACTTACCTTGTCTAAACTGGTCATTTACCACACATGAGATACATACTGTATACAAGGTGTACAATAATGTACTCCTTCATACATTGTTGTGTTAATGGAAAACGTTAGGCTTGTCTGTACAACTGTTTTTTTAAATCTGCTCTCCTTGCAAATGTATTATTTCAATATGTTTACAGCCAAGGTCATGCTGGATGGCATAAAATGATCAAGATAAGAACAACAGTGAGTCAAAATTGAAATTACAAAAATGCATTGACAAAGCTGTCAATGGCCTTCTTGAGCAGTCGTGTGTAAACTGGCACAGTGCACTCCACATTTAAGAATCACATTTGTCCAAGACGATTTGAATCTTACATTTAGTGGATGATTCTTAAAAAGAATTTCCAAACGAAGGAGTGAAATGGAAGTTTTAAGCAATTCTTCCTCTTGAGAAATATCCTTAAGTTCTTTGAACATGGAACAAACAAACAAATGTGAAGTAGTCAGTATTTTTGTACAATAACCTAGCGCATGAAGTAAAAATAACATGACTCATACTAATTATTTGAATGTCAGCGTGCAAATTGTTGGGGCTGGGCAAACAACAGTGCCATAGTGCAGTCGATGTTCATAACAAGATTAAACCGTAAAATAACAATTTGACTCACATAAATTGTTTTTGAGTGTCTCCATGATAATTGCTACCATGGTGCCTCGCCTGTCTGCATTTGTTCCCATGATATGACGTCTCCTTAGTTCTTCACAGAACCGTAGACAGTGCAGGCTGGGGAATGCCCATTAGCTCAGCTGCCTTGCTTTCATTGGCCATAAGAATGTTGCAAGTCTCCACAAGGTAGCATTTGTCATGGGTGTCTTTCTTTTTCCTGCTATGTTGACTGGCTATTGGGCACTTATGAATAAACTGAACCGTTTTTTAGCAAAATATTTTACCTCATAGGTGCTTTGACACTTTAGGAGGCGATAAGAGAATGCATTTTGACAGCTTTTTTTTATTAATTACAGCCATTGCACTCCACTGAGTGCAATATTGTGTTGTGACTGAACCCTAATCAATTCTTATAAAGTGGACAGCTTGATGCTTACAAGTGGATTTTTAAACAGGAATGATTCTGTCCCAGTGTTTTGATAACTATATGTGGTTGATGCTCATATCAGTATGTCTTGAGAGCAGAATATGCTGTGTTTTTTTTTCAGCTATTTGGCTTTTTTGGAATATCATTACTTCTGTATTTTCCAAATTTACAACCAGGGCATAGTTCTGACAATACTGCTCCAGCTCAGCACTAATCTGCTGTAGGTCATGTTCTATGGATCACACCAGAGCCACAACAAAAACAATAACCTGAATATTAATATTGCGGTGTTCTCTGTAGCTGTGGTTGCACCTTGCTTAATGTCCAAATTCTGATGATAGATGGAGCAATGAATTTATGTCATCACCGTTTAAAAATCGATTCTGCTATGATATTTTGCTAAATTTGGGTAGTGCTATCAACAATTTTGTGAGAAAAAGTAGAAAAGAAAAAAAGAAATATAAAGAAAAAAAAGAACAACTCAAACAGGCTTGCAAGCCAGAATGGCTTTGAGAGGCCAAAAAAATAGGAACTAAATTATTTCTCAGTAATTTTGGCACGCACGCTTGAAAAACAGGTGCACAAAAATAGTTTATGTGAATAATGATTACATTCTGTGATACAATCTGAAGTCAACAATGCTCTTGCTGAAGAATTTTTATTAGCGTTTATTGGTTGTAAACACGCTTAGTGTTGTGGTGATTAGAAAGATTGCTAGAAAGGGCATTCTGCCGATTAAACAAGAGCCAAAATTGTAGTGTCTAGGATACCACAAAGTACCTTCCCTAGATTACTGCATATTTAACTGCCTCTAATTATTGGACTCCAAATTGTCTCAACTTTTAAATGGCGGTGATATGAACTCATTGCTCCAGCTATCAACAAAAAAAAATCTTGAAGCAGGTTGAATAATTAAAGCAACAGCCTGCTGGGGCTCAGGAGAGCTGTGTTTAAGCATCTCAATTCTGCTGCTCTCAAGGCCAAAGGCTTTTTTGGGTTTCAGAGATTGGATGTTTTCAAAGCTTGTTGCGTCACTGCACTCTCAAGTGGGTTTTCATTTTTTAAAATCGATAATTAAAGCACTTTTATCAAGCTTTATGTTAGTTAGCTTTTTTTTTTTTAAATAGTAGTTTGGTAACTATTCTTTCCAAGTCCCTTGATCTTGCATGGCCGGTTCATGAGGTTTTGTTGGGCTTAAATGATTCCAAACATCACAATAGGGTTTTGTCAATGAGTTGCATCTCTGTCTGCCTCTTCCTCTTCCTCCTACATCTCTCTTCCTGCCTCTCTCTCTCTCTCTGGGTACCTTTCTCCACCTCTTCTCTAGTGCACTAATGTCATATTTAGTATGAGATGCATTCTCTCTCTCACTCTCATCCTCCCTCTAATTGCTCAAACTCACGTTGAAGATGTTACAGGAAAGCAGAGCTCAATAAAAGCAGGACATTGAGAGAGGGCTCATCTGCTACGTAAATATTTGTTTTACAAGATTTGATTTCCTTGTCCTATTTCCCCTCAAGGCCACGCTTTCTGTGAGTTTGCACCAGCAGAAATCGTTACCCGGAGAGAGCGTTAGTCTGGCACAGACTTCAACACTGTGCACTATCTAGAGTCCCTTTAATACATACCACATCAATCACTGCAGTGCATTAAAGTTGAACTATTTAGCCCTCTATTCATACGAAATATCCTTGTTCTGATTCCTCACTTGTTCAGCGGATCCCACTATCCACAGTGGCTGGGAATCGAGAAGCAAAAACAAATTGTGTTCACAGAGGCACACACGCAGTAACCAAACAGACAGACTCTACCAGACAAAAACACACAGACACAACTGCACTCTCACAAGGTAAGGACACATTAGACTGATACATTTTGATGGCTATATGGCTAGATGTATGGTAACAGATATTTATTTTAATATTTCACATTAAATAGGTACTGCATCCTCACACCCTTGGAGGTACAGTCTAAGAAACAATCCATATGTTTCCAGCTGTCTTAGTGAGATGGGGTTCCTGCTTGTGTTTGACAGTAAGCATTTTATCAGTGCACAGCATGAAAAACAGGACTGAATGTTTCCACTCTCACGTGTTTGTAAATGTTACCATGAGTAGATTAAACCAGCTCCTCTGGTATCCAATTTGTACCGCACCACACAAAACCCTGCTGTCATGTTACATGTCTTTCTTCTTTATGAGAATAATTTGTCACCAGACTGTTAATGCGCGACTTTAATTTTTTCTAATTAAGCGCTGACAGTTCTGTGTTCATTTGCCTATGATCCAAAAGTGTGCCGTTGGATTCGTCTTGTTCTGCTCTGTTTTAATGCTTTTTTTTTAAAACTTAACCTAACACCAGCTTTTTTTCAGTTTTACAGCTGCACGGGACATGAAACCTCAACTCCACAGAGACTCCGTAATACATTGTTACTGAGAGAAAAAAAAAGTCAGAAGATCTGACAGATTACAACAGTTACAATTACCCATTTTATTGTAACTAACATAACTTCAGATGGTGGACAGTGACATGACTTGAAAGATGACTAATTCTGGCAGATACACATATGGACAGATAGACACTGTAATTCAGCAACACTCTGAACGGTGCTTTAACACGGAGTACAGCTGGGTAATGGCCACAGTGAGTGTGGGCACGCTAATGGATTAGCCTAGTGAGGGCCAGAGGAGCTCCATGGTGCCCAGGCCTCTGGCCCCCTGACTGGCCCAGCAGTGGCGGCATCCCCCTGTTATTATGGCTAAGGTGTGCAGTGCTAATATTAGACCACTGACTAATGCCTCTAGTCAGGGGCCAGCCGTCTCCCTACCAAAGCATCCCTGAAGACTTCCCATTGCTATCCCTCATAGTGAGAGGGGCAGAGGGGTTCACATCTGTACACACACACACACACACACACACATGCACGCACAGACACACACATGCATGCACACACATACACACACGCACACACACATGCACACCCATGCGCAGGCACGCGCGCACACACGTACACAGGCACACACACATACACTCAAACATGCGCACACACACATACACACGCACGCACATGAACACACACAAGCACACACCCACCCACACACACACACACACACACACACATACTGTATTTTTTTCACACATTTGCAAATTATGAGTCTGTCAAAACAACAAAGTTACATGGTGAAATTCACACATTTACATATTTACAAGGTCACACACAATACATAACACATATACTCATGTACATGACACACACACACTTCACACAGACAACACACACACACACACACACACACACACACACACAAGAAGTGAATTATTTTAATAATCCTGTATGTAGGTGTAATGTGGCCCCACTGCTGTCAGGGTGATTTATGAAGAGCAAAAATATTCTAATCTCCCAGCTGTGAGCCACTGTGTGCTGATACACCACTCAGACTTAGGGACAGCTGGGAGAGAGAGTGAGAGAGAGAGAGAGAGAGAGAGAGAGAGAGAGAGAGAGAGAGAGAGAGAGAGAGAGAGAGAGAGAGAGAGAGAGAGAGGGAGAGAGATAGGAGGGGTGGTTTCTGACACAGAAAGGAGGGGCAACAGAGAGCGAGAGGGAAGAGAGATGGAGCAACAGAGAGAGGGGAAGAGATAGAGAGTGAGTGAGTGAGAGAGAGAAAGAGAGAGAGGGAGAGAGAGAGAAAGAGAGAGGGAGAGAGAGAGATAGAGAGAGAGGAGGAGAGACAGAGACACAGAAGGAGCAACAGAAAGAGAGGAAGAGATGGAGAGGAGGAGAGCTCCATATCATCAATCAAAATCTGGTGTGGGGCAAGCAAGAATATGTTTGTATGCACATGCTAGTGAGTATCAAAGTGTGTATCAGAATATCTAGGCAATAGAATGATTTACAGTCCCCCTGATAAGGATGGAATTATTCGTTTTTCAATTTGAAGATGAATGACATCTGGTGTATGGCGGATGATAGTATATGTATTTCAGATCATTGGGGAAGAGCTTCATGTGACTGTTAAGGTACAGTGCAGCACAGTGCAATATGGGCCATGCTGTCATTGCTCCGTAGTGGCACAATATAACAGCTCCTTCCAGCCCAGCACATTCTCTAAGAATGCGGATAGGCGCTCTTATCCAGAGCAACTTACACGGGTTACAGTTTTTTACATGTTATTTATACAGCTGGATATTTTACTGAGGGAATTGTGCGTTAAGTACCTTGCCCAAGGGAACAGTAGCAGTGTCCTAGTGGGGAATTGAACCGTTTGGTTAGGAACCTTGTTCCTTACCACTACAGTGGGGCAGCAGTGTAGCATATTGGCAAGGAGCAGAAGATGCTCTAGAAGGAAAACCCTATATAAAACAATGTTTCTAACTTTACAATAGTGTTGACTGCATCACCTGTCCAGCTTGAATGTGTTGACTCTCCCTGTACGGGCACGGGAGTAAAGCTCTGCTCCTCTGAATCAGAACAACTGCTCCACCTGAATTATTTCCTCAACACTTAGTATGCCTCTACTATGCCCTCCTAACGAAGAGAGAATGTGAGAAAACAGCCACCGAAATACCTCACTGGGGAATAAGCAGGTAATACCACCTTGCTTTTTCTTCTGATCCCCTATTCTCATCTAAACTGCTACACACCGCCTTTAAAATGCAAATTCCTTCCACTTGTCTGAAATGAATCAGAGACCTGTCTCCTTCCTTCTCCACCTGGACCCACGTTCTCTGCCAGCGTGCAGGTGGAATGGCCGCCCCTGCTGGATAGGGCAATGAGGGTTTGGAATGGGGCTGAAACGCTGCCCGCTGTACAGCAGGACTGATCCTCTTCAGCTGCACACAAAGGCAAGCACCAGCTTCATTCATAATTGATACAAACTGATTGCGAGCAGTCCGCTTGTTGACATGCACTATATCCCACTCTGAGGGGACATCCTGAAGGCACATTCACACTTCCTATCACCATTTCTCATAATAAGAGGGGCAGAGGGGTTCACACTGTGTACACACACACACACACACACACACGCACGCGCGCACAGGCACACACACCAAGTACCATTGTGACTCCTCACTCTTCTGTCTAAAATGCATTTGTCCACGCATAAAGTGGGAGCATCTACGGTATTTACTTCCCACTGAGAGCAAACAGCAAGGCCACTCCTTAACAAATTCTGTGTGGTTGCTCCCCTTCTGAGCGTTTGTGTGCGTGGAGACAGCCAGATAAGTACCGGCAGAGAGTGAGCATGAGCCGACATGTCACCCAGGTGATTACTTCTACCGTCTCCATGAAATTAACCAGCGATGCGCTCAGCAGAGGTGACAAGGCTGCCCGACGTCTCTGCCGGTTCCACGTCACTGAGCGACGCGGAGCTCCACTTTGTCTCTGTCGCCCGAGCGGCTGCGTTAGGACAGAGACGGCTGCGAACGCAGCGCGCCGCAGTGTTTATTTTGACATTAATGAGTGTTGCTGCTGTCGCCTGTTGAGATCATCGCCTGTTCACTGTGAAGCGGTGCGAAGCCGGTTGTTCTTGTGAGCAGGGAGTGCCGTTGCGTGTGTGTGTGAACTTAGCCAGTCTCCTTGTAAGATTGTGATGGACACTAATACCTGCTAGTTTCGCATGAAAAATACTTAAACCTTCATGATGCAGTACGCTGCAAAATGACCAGCGCTGATTCAGCTCTGAAAGACTTCAAATAAACTTCCCAGCGGTAATGTTAGCTCTCTCAGAGATTAATTAACATAGGTCATTTTGCCGTGTTGCCTTAAATTAAAGTTTTATATGCTAAAATATTGAACAGGAACATTTTAAATATTGCCAAAGTGTGCATCATACTGTGTATTGGAAATACATAAGAAATTATATATTCATACAGTTACGATCACAGTATATAATATATTGTGAAAAAACATGTTTTGCACATTTTATAATATATATATAGAAAATTATGAATGATTGTTCCTCACCTGCTGTGGATTTTTCAATCAGTGTTTTGATTTTAGACAGTAGTCTTCCTCCTTGCATGATTACATAAGCATTTTGATTGGTGAAATCTGTACAGTAATTTCCCTGAATCTGACATGCATCTACTTGTTGTGCTTTTCGTCTTCCCCTATGATTTGGCATGTGAAAGCAAACATCAGAATGATGCTACCAGAACAACAGCACATAAAACACAAAACAACAAATTTACTGAGGACTGAGCAAGCTGTGCCAGTCTTTTATTTTTATCAGTATTGTCATTTGTTGTTAGCTAGCATTTGAGGCTATGCTATACTACATTACTGCTATGTTATCCCA
Source organism: Megalops cyprinoides (assembly GCF_013368585.1). Classification (NCBI taxonomy): domain Eukaryota; kingdom Metazoa; phylum Chordata; class Actinopteri; order Elopiformes; family Megalopidae; genus Megalops; species Megalops cyprinoides. The sequence goes on along the minus strand of NC_050585.1, from coordinate 49,953,749 downwards.
CAATGAAGATGTGCTAATGTTACTGTTGTCTGTTATATTTACAGTTCTGCACAATTATGTCCTTTTGTTGTGCTTGTGCTCCCATACATTGTGAAGTTTTACATGCATGCTCTTGTTTCAGGTTTAGCTGGGTTATTTTTCCACCTTGATGTGTAGATCATGCAAATTTAAGGGTGTCCCTCCCCATAGAACCACCGCAGATTTGTCAACACATATCATGCATAACCTTTTACTGTATGTTTAACATATTTTAATATCCATATTTCAGCATATTAATAAATGCATTTTTTAAATTATCTGTTTCCTTATTTCATTATAGATACAGTGCCTTTATTTAGGCATGATGCAGGTCTTATTTTAAAGAGGCTAGAATTTTGTTGGCCAGTGCACCATTTTGTCCTGCTTAGGGTCACAAAATTCAATAACAGTATTGTCACAATGTACCACATATGTCCATGAGGTAAGCCTGTTAAGGCAGTTTGCATCCTCCCCGCTGTCAGGCACAAAGCATCTTCCTTCAGGAAAAACGGCCAGAAACAGCTGTGTCACAGTTTCGAGCGGGGCTTCACATTAGGCCCCAGTTCAAACCCAGCCCGGAGACAGGAGACCTCTGGTGCCGTCCCTTCCCCTGAGCTGAACTCAGTAGCATTGCATCTGACTTGAATCCAGCATCTTTCTCTCTCCTCCTCTTTCTCTCTCTGCGCACAGAATCTGACTGTGCGAATCAAATATTTATATGCTGCACCTGGTGACGGCACATGGCTTGCATTTCATACAGGAACCCTCTCTCCTCATTGTCAAGGGGGTGCGCATCCAGGGCTGGCGAGCGCGAGAGCCGCGGCACTGCAAAGCGAGAGACACTTCTTCATATGTCATACAAACTCTGCGCGCGCGGTCTTATCTCCCCTTTGAAATGGCCGACTTAAAGAAAGTATACGGAAAAAAAGGACGGAGGGAACCAGGGGGCCGAGAGACCGGAGATGAGAGGGAGAGAGTGAATAAGGCAGGGGTGGAAAAACAGAGAAGGGAATGGGGGGGGTAGAGAGGGAGGAAGATGAGATGAGAACACACGCGGGCACCCTTGTGTGTTTGTACATTTTGGATATGTGAGTAAACCAGATGAGCTCTCTGCTCCAGGGTTTTGTAATATTAACAAAATCTGATATCTGTAATCTGCTTTGCACATACACTCCCTCTCTGTCTCCCTCTCTCTCTCTCTCTCTCTCTCTCTCTCTCACACGCACACACACACACACACACACACACAAACACACACACACACACACGCACAGACACACACACACACACACAGAATATACCATTACAAAATACTGCCTCCAAAGGAGCTGAATAAATTGTCAAAGGGCACAATGTTTAAGGAGCAAGAAATGCTCTCTCCTTCTCTTTCTCTCTCTCTCTCTCTCTCTCTCACACACACACACACACACACACACCCACACATACACTTGTACGCTGGTATGCATACATACATAGACAGACACACAAAACTACACAAGCACACAAGCACACGCACACTGAAGGCGCTCTATGGTGCTATCCCTCCACGCTTCTGAAAACCCCTTACTCTCATGTCTCACCCAGGCAAATTAATGAGAGACGCACAACACAAACGACAAACTAATTATGAATGTTGAACACGAAACAGAATGCTGAGTACAGTAAATACAGATGCAAGGAAACGAAAAGGAAGCTGATGCTGAAACAGATGTTTTCCGTAATGCCTCCAGCGTTAGATAATACTTTCACCCCTTTAAAAACACAGCCGTCTCCAGTTTCGGCCCGCGCACTGCTTTTCTTCATTTTGACAAATACAGACCACTACGGTGGCGCTGCACGGTGCATCTCGCAAAATACAAACAAACAAACGCAGAAAAAACTAAATGTAACGTAATTTTGAATAATTGGTATCTTTGAATAATCTGTTCGTGTGCGATGGAAGTGCACGTGGAATGCGCGGATGTTTCGCACAACCAAAGGGCAGAAAAGATGAAGGAAACGTGGCGAAGGAGACGGGACCTTGAGAACGTGATGAAGGCTGCGGTGTGCGGTTATTGAGCGGAGCCAGCAGCAGGGCCACCATTGTTAATCCTGCGCATCTCTGCCTTCTGCGGCATTCCCAGTTATTCAAGCCGTTCGCCTGCAATCTTCAGCGTTATTCCCAAGGCAAAGCATTACCGCCTCTGAATACTGCGCTATTTACAACGGGGGAAAAATAGCTACTAAAATAACTCTTTAAACAAATGTTTTAAACTAAAGGTGCCAAACTTCTGCTCAAATATTATACCCTCTCACACACATTTCTGTGCCCTCGCACGCGCACACTCAAATTTCCCAGAAGACAGACATAACGGCCACAATAAAACACAATGATTTCTCAGACACAACACTGTAAAGATGATCGATGGTCCTCTATCACGTTTATTCCCTTCCCCCTTGCTGTTTTCTCCTTATTTGCTTCCCTCGCTTGTGTCACTTTTCTCATCTCTCTGTCACTATGCCCACCTCCACATTTTGTTCCGCTCGTCTGGTTCCCCCTGTCTTTTACCGTCTCTCCTCTCACCCTCTTCATCCTCTCTGTGTCTCTGTGTCTCTGTGTTCGTTATCTGAATTTTTTTCCACTTAAGCCGGTTGCTCCTCTCTCCCTCACGTGCCCTGTGGTCCACACTTAGGATGTAGGTGTGGGTGGAGCGTTACATTTGAGACCCTCCAATAAATCCATTGACCATATGTAAAAGGCCTCTCAATAATGCTGGGAATTTTTTTTCAGACATTAAGTTTTTATTTTTTTATGAGAGACACACAATCAAAGGACACATATGCCTTCACCGTAGCATTTATATCAGCAAGGATCATTAGAGACAAGACAGCGATATTAAAGTCATGGTTCATGACAAGGTAAGGTAAATCAGTGGTGTTGCAGAAACAGAAAATTCTGTATCTGAATGTGCCTTGTAAGAACTTTCATTAGCCCTTACATGTATCTCTAGCATAAGATTTACACCATAAGGTTTTTGTTATAATGTTATTATTACTGAAAAAAATGAATTGGCAATGTATTGACCAGCTTAATTTTTATTTGATGCATTTGGACAGCTTAAAAAACAAAGAAAGTGTTAAATGATAATCAGCAAACACTAACTATCAATAACAGTAACTATACCTACAATAACTAGCCAGCCAAGACATCCCAGAGACTCCCAATATTCTGTAGGTCAGAATAAACACCAAAAACACAACAGGGGTGAAAAGGAAGTAGAAGTAGTAGCATTTTAATCTGTGGTGGTAAGGCCAGTGCTAAGCTTTTATCCATATTTTCTACAATACTTTTTCGTTGCACATTTCATTATTTTCACTGCCAAACTGAGATTCAGAATTGCAGGACACGTAATCATATAGTAAACTTCCCAAAAATGAGATCAAAATGTATATATATTTGGTGTAGTTGTGTGTATGTGTGATGAGGGTGTAGGTGAGCATGCATGAATAAGTGTATTAATTATATGTGTATCTCTGTGTGTATAATTGTGTGTATATCTTTGTGTGATTGCGTAGACTTTAATTAACCTTATCAAGTTTCGCCTGACTGAGGGAGAGATATGAAATATGAGAGAAGGGACGATGATAACCTTGAGCAAAGAAACGCACGCCTTACTCCCCTCTCAAGAGCGCTGCTCTGAAGCCCCTTATCTCCTGCACACACCCTATGTTTATATTACTACTTCATAAATAACGGGCATAATGTCACAGCATGACGAAAGAACAGTGCACTGATGGCCCTTCTGCTGACAAAGATTCTCTTCACATGGACTCACTGCTGTCCCTGTCTGGTCCGGCTGTAAGCGAAGCTTCAGAACAGCCTGGTGGTGTGGACTCGGTACAGGTCTCGGTACGGACTCGGTACGGGTCGCGTAACCCACAGGCAGCTGGATAGATGGGGTACAGATGGAGCACAACTGTGGTACCCTTTTCCTTTGGTAAGCCATTGATGAGCCATGCACGTCACTCTGGATGAAGACGTCTGCTGAGAAAATATATAAAGAAATGCAGGAGAGGCACAACTCTGCAAACTAGGACCACAGAAGTCAAGAGCTATGTCTCGAGAGCTTTGAGATCACAGAGAGGTACAGGTCAGAGGTCACTGCTGCCAGAATCAATGGAGGTACAAGGGCTCAGAACTCAGCCTTCTACGGTGACACCATGACCAGTCAATGTATGGATTTTTAATGACTGCATGTCACTTTGATGATCTCATGGAAAAATGCAAAAAAACCTCTCAGCTGTCAAGACCCAGCATGACATAAATCGCTGCTTTAGAATAAAGCATAATTTATGTTGAGCTGTACAACCATCCAGCTGCCCATCCTCCAGGACCAGGGCCAGAAAGTGCTTTACAGTACCGCTGGAGCAATAAGAAGGTAAAAAAACGGCTGAGGGGGCTGAGAGACTGACTTTAATCTCAGGCTGACTGCGGTGCCCCCTTGTTCTCTCTCTGCTTTAGAGTTGTCAGAGTCCCCCTTCATCTTCAGAATTCCTATCACCTTGAAAGGATCCCCGACCCAAAGCTGCTCTGTCACCCAGGAACTTTTTCTCTCTCCCCCCCACCCCCCTTTGCTCGCGCTGAATTTCCTCCACATGATTAAAGCCCGGGTTCCCGATTTGCAAGTGCACACCTATGAGCTGTCCCAGTGACATTAGAGAGCAGGGGCTGTCAATTAGTCAGCGAGCACCTCCCTGCCCCCCACCCCCCACCCCCCCCCCGGGCTGGCCGTGCTCCCTGTGCCCAGCGTGTGACAGAAGGCTGGGGGACAAGCGGTCCCTCGCAGCCAAGCCCCTTCTACCCACCGCTCAGCTGTGGAGTGTGAGAAGGCTTTTTTTTCCCCCCCCTTCGGCGGCGGCGGAGGTGACATTTACTCCCGGTGTCCGTGGGCTGGTGGATGAATCAAACAGACCGAACATGAATGCGAAGAAGCTTCTCCAGAGCTCCCGGCTCCGAGCTCCGAGGGCCTGATCAACGGACCACCTTAAATGTCAGGCTGATGCTGCGGGAGACTTATGTACTGTAGTTCAATCGGAAAACACTGGCGACAGTTACACACACATTATGATGGATTATGCCTGAGTTTTCAACAAGGGTTCCTGGAAAAGCTCACAGATCCTGCGCACAGCTGTGAGGACTATATGTATTAGTTTAATATTGTAAAACAGTCAACTGAAATAGCTGGTGATGTTGTTAATAACCTGCACTGCCTGCAACACAGGCAAAGTGCGCTATTATTCAATTGCCATCCCACTGTTTTCTTTTTGTGCGTGTGAACTGTGGCAGAGCTTACCAGAAAGAAAGCATGTTTTGCCTGCAGGGTGTCCCTTGTCTCTCTATACGGAGGCTGGGTTCATGAAAACAAACATTTGAAAACAGCTGCGTGTTACTAAACGATCATGTGTATCTGTGTGTGGAAATGAGAGTACGCCCATGTCGGAGGTTACGTGCATAAACCAACACTCAGTAGTAATTCAGAGCAGCTTGTTTTCATTAGAGCTGAGAGCCCAATCCCTCCCAATCTCTTTACACTCTGGGGATATATGGCATTATATATCTGATACTAGCACAGCACTGCTGTGTGTGTGTGTGTGTGTGTGTGTGTGTGTGTGTGTGTGTGCTGGCGGGAGGGCACCTCATTGCTGCTATGACTACTACTGTCTGTTTATCTTTTTAGATTTTTTAAAGTCTTATTCCTTTCCTCACACTCTGCTCACCTTTTACTCATATTTATATATTTATTTACTTATTTTTTACTCTTTAATTGTGTTTTATTGTGTGCTTCTTCTTTGATTTTATTATTGCGTCTTCCTGATTTTATTATTATTATTACTATTACCGAACCAGGACCTGAGTACCTCATTTCGTTCCCTGTCATGTACAACATGTTCTGGAATGACAATAAAACCTCCTTACCTCATAGGGACCCAGAGCCACCTCTGATCAGGTCACTTCAGTTTGGAAAGGATACAGCGATGAGGTCAGTGGAGGTCTGATCCTGGTCCAGCGCGCCAGCGCACACACACACACTCCCCTCTCTGACTAGTCCCCCGCTCTGGCACCTCGCCCATTCCCCGGGACTCATCCTGCCCGCTGACCTCCTGAGTGATGTGGAGCTGTTGCAGGGCCGCGCTGAGCTCCGCCATATCACTCTCCGCGATGTTCACGGAAGCCCTGTGTAATGCAATCGAGAGAGGTCAAGGTAAAGGCCTCTAAAGACAGAAGCAGGCAAACCGGGAGCCATATTTGAGAGGGATAATGGAGAGATGAAGGGAGCAGCGGGAGATGGAGGAGGAGAAGCGTGGAGGAGGAGAAGGGGGCTAAGGGATTCGGAAAAGCAATTAGTAGCCTGTAATTATACTCATTAGTTGAGATCAGCCCGGTTAAGGCAAGGTGCGGATGGACAGATTGCTGTGTTAATCCCTGGGACTGCTGCAGCTCTCAGACTGATAAGGGCTATAAGTATAACTGATAAATGTAGAGCTCATCTAAGACACTGAGTAGGCTTGCATGCTAACGCGGGGCAATAGGAGGAAGACAGCAGTTAAGGGAGAGAAGGAGAGATCTGGCGGAGGGAGCAGGGGGGAGGAGTGGAACAGGTGCAGCAGTGCAGGAAAATGGCAGGAAGTGAAAAAGTGAAAGGATGAAGGGGGGGGGGGATGTGAGGAAGGCTGTGGAGATTTTAGGAGAAGAGGGCAACGGGAGGTACAATGTCAGGATCAATAACCGTCGTCTTCTACCAAGTTTGCCCAATTTCCCACACCAAACACCCCTATGACTACGCAACGCATGAGTTAGCCCCGCTGACACGCATTCAGTGCTACAGAAGTGTAACAGGTAGTGAGAAAAACCCGGCGCCAACCATACATTCAAAAGCGCAACAATGCCCTCACACTTGTCTCGGTTGGAGAAACAATTACATTTTCTCCCTCTCTGCTTTTCTCTGCAGCAAACTCATTAGTATTGGAGACAGAGCACTTATGAAAGAAACCGGCTTTCATAAAGTGGAGAAAAAAAAGGCATTCCCCCTTTTAAAGAAAAGAAACGATACATATCTTACATAAACCCCAGGCGGGATGTGGAAAGGGAGAATGGGTAGCTAAAGAGAGAGAGAGAGACAGAGAGAGAGAGAGAGAAAGAAAGTGGATTTGTGTGAGAAAAGACCAGTAGAGGGATGAATGGGGCATTAAAAGGTTAAGGCACAAAAGGCTGAGAGAAAACAGTAGAAAACAGTAGAGCCAAAACAACTTTATAAGACTAATCATAACTGAAACCACGAGTGGCAACTCTAATCTCCTGCTGAAAATATGACACAGTGTTACAAGGTCCCAGATATGCAAAATGAGTAAACAAATGGGCAATTTTAAAAATGCCCTGGCACTGCTTGTTTATTGGAGGTTTATGCATGCGCGTGTGTGTGTGTGTGAGTGTGAGTGTGTGTGTGTGTGTTATGCACACGTGTCTGCATGTGCCTGAACTGGAGTCTATAAAAAAACTAACGAGATGTAATTAAGAAGAATAATGGTTTTGCCTTCTTCCAGCCGTTAACAAGTCGAGTGGCAATAGCTGGTGTGTGCAAGCAATCACATCTCATTTTCCACCCAGGCCCAGATAACGGCTACGGCAGTGAATTATGATAACTCGTGACACTTAATGACTAGAGGAATCCAGCCGTTCGCTATGTGCCTTCAGACTCACACGCCTAAGCCTCGTGCACCAAGGACAACCGCCGCTCCGTCCTGCTGAATTCCGAAACTTTAAGACGAACCTAATCTCCGACCGACTTTTAGCAGATCCCTGCTCTGACCCTGGCTGAACCCACTGCATGTCAATGTATTTTAATACTCTCAGAGATTACAAACATAAGGAATGTTTCCATAGGAGAAAAAAAAATTTAGAATATGTGATAGATTAGAGAGACACTGTTGCTGTTTTCATACCTGCAAATATATTTGTATTTTCTGTACAAGTTTCTTTACAACACACCGCAATTAATGGGGATTTAAACTGGAGCTGGAACTGGCGAACAGGTACAATTTGATATGTTTCATAAAATGTATAAAATACAAAAGCATATTGGGATCCAGTACTGCCTCTTGCCCCAGTAATGACATTAAATCGTTCCATTCTCTGCGACTTGCAGGAAAAGGCGTCAGCAGAACCACTGAAAGACAGCAACATTCATATGGGTTGGAGCCAAAAAAAAGAGCACAAACTGATTTTATTATATTTACCCATGGAGGCACCACAACAGTGCTGGGCAGTATAATAAGATACGGCTGTTCCTTCCCGGCTATTGGAAATGTTTCTCTGAAGAGAAATGCAGCGTTCGGCCCTATCATAAACAACTCATAAACTACCCCCAGCAGAAAAATGGCTAATTATGTCAAATCACATGTTGCGTAACATTACACAGCAGCAGACTCCATGCGAAATTACAGTACACCCCGATGCAAAACAGTAATACCAGGTCAGCCACCATAAACCTCCGCTCTTTCTCTCCCACTCTTTGTCCATTTCCCACCTTTTCCTAATCCTAAAGCCTGCTCCCTCTGTTCTTCACCTCTCCTCTCATCCCTCTCTCCCTGCCAGGGGTAGGGCTTTATGAGTAATAACTCACACATATAGCTTCTCGTGTTTCCTCCTGCTTTCGTTCTACTCTCATTAGTTTGATTATTCCCTCACCAGTGTACTCTCCGGGAGAGGGAGAGGGCCTTGTGTTTCACCCGGAGGGAAAGACACAGAATAAACGGATCAAATCGCTGGGAGGTGGGAGTCTTACGAAAACAAAAAAAAAAAAAAAATAAAACAACAAAAAAATTGTGTTCCGCTAAAATGTGGAACCAGAATAAGGGTGGCATGTGTTTCCCGTGAGTATTCGATCGACTGTGACACCAGCTGGAACTAATCTAAGGACAGGAAATGGGTTTCGCCAGCCACCTGGAACGACCGGCCCAAGAATGTTGCCGCCACCACCAGTCAATCATCATCCCAGGCACATGGCCATCGTCCCCAGCGGTGTTCGACAGTGTTTAATTATCCGGATTCATTATTGTTTTAATGTCATTAGTTCCAATCACAACCAGCCACATGACCTCACTTAAAGTGGCAGGACATTCTGCAAACCGTAGCTGCTTCTCCGGCTGTTCAAGGTAGATCTGACGGGATCGGGATCTTCATCTTCTCGGTGAAGAAGATGAAGAAAACGAAATCCAGAGGAAAAAAAAAGTGGCAAAGAGTGATTGTAGGAAGGAGGCAGGACAAAATGGGGCTTGGCTGATGTACATATTGCTGCTCAGCAGGGTTCATCAATGATAAATCAAGGGTAACATTACAAAGGAGTCTAACGAGCATGTCCCAGTACTGATCATCAGCTATTACTACACACATACAGTAAGTCCCACTAACTTGCAAATCTGATATGTCGCCTATCATAATAACTTTGAAATTATTATGTTATGAAAGCTAGCGCACCAAGGATTTTTGTCTACTGCTGCTGAATTTTCATTTCTTGGTGGAGAGGTTTAATATGTTCTTTTAGAAATCCATAATACGTGATTTTATTGTTATTATTGTATGGGGTCTGCCCTTTTCCGGGTAGGTTAGGGGGTGGCTTCCATTTTTCACCTGTCCCTGATGTCCAGTGTCCACAGTATGCAGCCCTGAAAGTGAAATAATTAAAGATGCATATATGTACAGTAAACATTAAAAGATAATTACAAAATAATGAACAATTTTTTCAATTTTGAGGCAAAATTAAAACATTCCAGCAAAATTTTATATAGATACCTGCAGGTCAAATAAGTAGTTAACTGTGTGACTTTTGACTACTTGGTTAGTTATGCTAATGATGAATATAGCTCAAATGCTGAGGCAGAATAAGAAGGAAGAAAGGAAGACATGAAGACTAGTGGGGAGAAGGAGGCGAAGTAGAAGGTAAAAAGAGATTGGTGGAGTTGAGGGAAGTATGGAAGAAAAGGGAGGAAGACATGCGTTTGTCTCTTTGACGAAAGGTCAAAGAGCCACCCTCCTCTCAGGAAATCAGATGGAGACAGGCCCAGGGCCTCATTAGCTGTTTAAAAGGTTACTGAAAGGTTATGGAGCTCACCAGGTTTTGGGCTGACACACACAAAGCAACATCATCCATCCATCATCCATTGTCACTGATTAGGGTTGGGTTGGGAGGGGAGGTGGGCTGGGGTGGGGGTTGGGGTTGGGGTTGGGGTTGGGGGTGGGGGGGGGGTAATGTGTGCAAGATGAAAAACGTGATTATCTGTTGACTTTTCTAACGGGAGGTCATTGTGCCTGTGAGATGATGATGATCATGATGATGTTGATGGTATGTGTATGTGTGTGTGTGTGTGTGTGTGTGTGTGTGTGTGCGCGCGCGCATCTCTCGGCTGTGAACCGCGTGTCAAACACATCCGTGCACTGTGAGAAGCATCTGTGTCTGCGCCTGTCATGAACACGCTCACATAAACGCACGCGTAACCGCATGTGAGCTCGCCCTGATGTCACCCTGTTCATGAGGCTGCCGGTGAGAGTCATCCAGTTTGCCCTGCCACGATCAACACCTCAGTGCTCTACACGAGGGCCCCCGCTCACCCTCTATACCTTTGCCTGTGGCAGGGAAAGACCTGCACACACTCTAGAAACACTGGAGACTGGGAATACTGTGACAATGGCTCCCTTTTAAGGAATCTACACTCTAGATCAGTGTTTCTCAATCTTACTCCTGGCATGCATATCTTCTGTCTATCCTTGCTCTACCTACCTGACAGAACTCATCAGCGACACTTTTGTTTAGCTGAGCACACCTGATTGATCAAGAAGCAAGGATAGATAGAAGATACGCAGGACAGTGGGCCGCCAGGAGAGGTTTGAGAGACACTGCTCTAGATCACATACATTAACAACTTATGTGTTACTTAAATTATACTCTGGCATACAGATAAACATGAATAAGGAAAGGGAAGAAAAATCCATGCTAAAATGTGTGAAATGATCAGGCCTGACCGTGACAGCATGAGGCAGAGTCCCAGTGCGTGCCAGCTAGGATGTCTCATGTTGTTGCAAGTGGATCCAGTCTTCTGAGACACAAACAGGTTGGTGCGTCTGTCTTTCAGGCCTCTTGGGAAACACAGTTGGGCTTGCTAAGGTTTCAGCAGGCACGCAAGGTTGTTGTTTCTCATACCTTTTTTTTTTTTTCTTACTCTCTCTCTCTCTCTTCTCTCTTTCCTTTATTTGTGTCTTTCTTTGCTTTGTCTTTTTTCACAGGTACAATTCATTGTGTCAGACTGAGTAATGCAGTAGAGAGAGTGAGGCAAGTAAAGCTATAACTTTGTTTGAGTTATATGGAGACAGGGAAGAAAATGAGATTATTTTGCTGTTTTTTTTTTTAATTATATGAGGCATGAAGGCAGATGTCTGCAGACATTTTTCGTGAGCTTAATATTTTCTTAAATGCAATCAAATTATTGGGTGACCTGTCATGGTTAAGAGGATGAGCTTGTGAGGATATTGTAAACTATTTTTGAGTCAATGTGCAAATCCTGTAAATGTAATATGCTTGTTTAGAGTGACAACAATGATTGGGAGTCCTATGTCAACAGAACTAATTGACTTCCTGGCAGGAATAAGGCTGCGTAGGTTGGCAAGGGTCTCTTTGTAACATCACTCTCAAGCACCCTTTGATTTGTTAGGGATCTACAAATTGCTTTAATTATGTCAGTGGAGTAGCACCTATCCTCAAAATGGCGTTCACTTTGCTGTGGGGCACCATGGGACTTGTAGTGTGAAAAAAAAGTTGTTGGCTTGTGTACAAGTGTATGGAAGGACTGCATAAACATGGCCTCAGAACTCCTGCGTGACTAGAAGTTATCAAGCCTTGTGAGATAAGCCTAATGAGCAACTTCTGATTCCAAAAAGGGTTGAATGAAAAGGTTATATATGAATTAAGGCATATATGAATAAAGTTACAACATCTTTAGTCATATATTTAAGGGTTCCTGCTTTTCCACAATCACAGAATCACCTACGGAACTGTGGAATTTACCATTGGAAAGTTTGATTGAAATTTTGTATCTTAAAAGAAAATGAGAAAGGTGAGCAACTGTGAAAATGCATGTGAAAACAGCTCAAATTGTATGTGACATACTCAGTACTAATGCAATTACACCACGGTTTCATGGAGAAATATGCAAAAATGCAGTGGATTTTTCTAAATGACTCATTGCTGGACAACAGTAAGTGGAAGCAGATGGGCAATCATGAGGGACGGCACCCTCGCCTCCTAAAAAGTTTATGCCCAGGAGAAGGTGATTAGACATTCATTAACTATAGTTTCATTGTATCTACTGTACACATTTAATTTGGCATTTTATACCTCAAGACTTCTGCCCGTTAGCAGGCACACAGGTGTAGAATATGAATCACAAGCCTGGATTCAACTATAAGTGAAGCTATTTATTCAAATTGATTAGGTAGTGAATGAACTACGCTTGATATAGCTGGTCATTAATGGAATTCACCATTTCAAGAAGAATGAGTACCAGCACCACTAATATTTGACCCCTGGCCCTCTAACGTCTTTAAAGAATTCCTCAGATATAAAATACATTAAAGCCATCAGCAGCATGAAAGACAGGTAAGGGGGAAGGGAGACAAAGATGCTCCATATGGACCAAATGCCTCATTCTCACTAGACATATTCAATTATAATGTGCCGCTCAGGGTTGCTCAAAATAGTTGTTGTTACTGAGGGATGACAAAAATAGCTGTTTGCTGTTTTGTTGTATTTCGGCGGGTTCATCCACCCTCAGATTCCTCCCAGTAGCTTCAGAGGTCAGCCGCCCCTACATCCCAGCATGCATAGCACCTGTTAATCCAGTGAGGGCGGAGAGGTCCTTGTGAATTTCAGCACTTTTTTTTTTTTTTTTTACGAGCGCAATGCCATTTATAGTTGTCCAGGTGGAAGCCGCGGCAGCCTCAAAACCCCCCGAACGAACGCGGAGAGCAAAGGAGAAAAGTGGATGTTGAGTAGTTTTCCCTTCATTCCGTTCTCAGATCACACTTGATTCTCAGCTGGCAGCGATGACACTGCGCTCACTTAACGTTCGAGTGTGTTCCATCAGTATATTTTAAACTCAATCTCAATCTGCCCATTTGAGGAAATTCACGATGGGTAATTAAGTACAGCAGCACTTACGTGAATGAGGTTTCCGCTGAGCGGGAATGCATTCCTCCCCTGCTCAGCCTTCAGCGGCGCCACATGCCTCCAGCCCAATTCTCCGTTTGCACATCCTGCCACTGCACACTAAAATAGCAGGAGCGGCTGCCTAAATAGGCACCCCTACCTTTGCAAACGCAGATAGTAATTATGCCGCTCTGTCCGTTCTCATGCGGCCTTTGAAGCATCATTCATTACAATGTGGCTCAAGAACAATAGAAACAGCGGTTCCCCCTTTTTTCAAATAAGGTTTTTTTTTTTTTAAATCCAGTAAAACAAAAATGCAAATTACTGTTTGATGTTCTGTGTGTTTATGGTACACATGTGCCATGGTGTGCGAACGGAAATAAAAAAAAAAAATCTCAAAACCTCATTCCATAATGTCACAACAAGCACGCCTACTTCTGCCCGGCCCGCTGTAGGGCATACAGCGAATGATATCAGAATGCGAGCAGAAAGGAAGAAGCTCTGGCCAGCGCTGCAGTAACCTGGAGGTAAAATAAACACAACAAAACCACCCAGCCGTGCTGAGGTGTAACTGAGTCCGTGCTAGTTTAAACTCACCATTAGATTCCCGTGGCCTCTGGTCTTGATGTGGGTCACAGGTGAGTATGCCCTCACTCTGCCTTGAAATCACGATACACAGGAGGGGTGGCCAGTAGGGGGCAGTAGGGAGGAGGGTGGGCAGTTCTTTCCAGCTAATGGAAAAGGCTCTCATAGTGCCAAAGATAAACATTCAAGCTGTGAATGCAGCTGTTTAGGGGATGGGGATGCTCTCTTTTCAGTTTTTCACGTTCTGTACCAGACCAGCGCTAAAATGACTTCAAACTCTTTCCATTTATAGCATTTAATCCCACAACAGTATTCTGAAACATATGAATCACCAGGAAAAAAATAAACATATTTTTTTAGCTGGGCAGCTGCCAGGACACTTCTAAAACACCCTCCCATAAAGCTGTTGTGAAAGTAATATTTCACAATATATGGAATATTTGTCAGAGGGTACAATGGTTTGAAAGAAAGTCATATTTGTCAACCTTTCTCATTTGTCCAAGTAAAAAAATAACCTAGTGTTGTATGTACAGCTGTAATAAGAATGTACAATATAGGGGAACTGTACTGGGGAGTTATTTTTGTTCCAGGAACAGCAAATGAACAAAAATGAATTGCCCGTGATTTCAGCTAAAACACCTTGAGGCGGTCAGTCAGAGCTCAAGTGGATGCAGCTTGCACAGATCATTTGCATATTGTTAACGTAAGACGGTAAAAATGTTCCCAGACAGCAGGATTGCTAGAACAACTTCATGTGCAGATGTGCGAGAATGACCCAAATCATTAACGATAACCCGCCTCTAGTACACAGCATCTGTCACTGAGACACAGAACAGGCCCGCTATCAGGTCCGTTTGCTCCATTTATTGATGGGAGTGATAATAAACACGAGGAAAGGATAAAGTTACAGCCACCTTGGCGGTGCTTCTTTGTAAAGGACATCCAGGCTGAAGCAAAAGGTGGACGTGACAACATTTTCATGTGAACTGAATCACCCGGTCGTTCTAAAAAAAAAAATGATAACACAGAGTCTTCTCATATGGAACCTTATGGAGCCACTCTTGCTCTGAAATTATGGCCAGAACACCACTGTAGTTAACAGGGTGAGTCTCTGGACCAGCCCAACATTCTCAAAAATGGAGTCTGTTTCCATCAGACCGGAGTCACCATTTTGTTCCTAAATCATGGCCGTTAGAGACATCATTGGGCTGAGTCAAAGGGGCGGCTCAGCATTCATTAAATTCGTTACATTTAAATGTAAAACTTAAATGTCACCTTTTAGTATATGTCGTTTGGTCATTATTTTTGTTCTTCAACTTTCTGCATGCGCTGAGGCAGAGAAGAAACTGTTAGAGGTCATTGACAGCGGGTTGCTGACTTTGACTACTGACCGCCTGAGAAGACCTCGTGGTTGTCCTGAGTTCACCCTTAATGAGATGTTTTTGAGTTCTTTCCCTTGGTAAGACAAGATACAGTACATCAGACCCACGTCTAAAGACACTAATCCCTGTTCTACATTTAATTTAAAAAGCACAAGCATTCTTTTTGTAACATTAAACATGTTTTTCCTTATCTAAAGTGTTTGTGTTCAGTCTGTTAACATGCTAATTATAGTGCAATTTTTGCTATCCAATTATTTTGTAGGTCTTCGACTCGACTGGCTAAACAAGGCGTTAGGCAATAATTTTCCAGAAATGTTGATTCCCTCCACAAAAAGGGCCAATGTGAAGCGCTGTGTGATCTAATCTACATGGAAGAGCACTTAATGAAAAAATAACTTACTCATTTTCATAGGGAACGGCTCAAAACATTCGAGTCCATTTTATATCAACATTAGTGTCATTGCTTTTAAATGCTTGCTAACTAACTGTTGGCATACTTTGCTCAATACTACAAAATGAGCAATACTCATGCACTAAATCACATAGCTAACTAACTCATGTTGAAGCAATCAAGCCCATACCTTGCATGTGCAAATACATACCTACAAATGCCATAGAAAAAGTACTGCAGCAACTCACACATGAATCCGTGCACGCACCGTGTGAATCTGACTAGCGTGTAGCGTGAAAGTCATTTGTATCAACATTCATATTATACAAGCTTGTTTAAGCCGACAGAATATAGCTTTAAATATCCTCCATGTTCAATTGGTCACACATGAAAAGACAAATACCACATATTTCTTGCTCCATTTTGCTGAGAGTAATTATGTAAATAAAATGCTGTATTTCTACGTGCGCATTGAGGCTTTCCAAATGTCAATAAAAATCATGGATGCCTGTGAACAAAATATCCCTGACTGATGTAGAGGTTGCTGTTGACAGGCATGGAGAGTGCAGAAGAGGAGTGGATTGAGAGAGAGTCACAGAGGAAAAATGCCCTTCAACCTGGAAAATCCGGCTAAAAGATAGGGCATTTACAAATGGAAGTGCCGTATCAGACACAGCGAAAGACTGGCACACCGAAACGAACCACCTTCAGAGGCTGAAAACTGGAAGGCAAGACACCTGCCGCCTCACTGACAGGACCAGACATACTGTTTTTGTTGCTGTGACCTGGGTATGTCAGTGTAGGCTGGAATCACTGTGGTGCTGCTGCTTCGGGTTTTTCTCAGGGATGCAGAGATGTTAGCTTCCCAGGACACAACTGATAAGCATTCCCCACAGTTAGTTCAAAATATTTTCCCGATGTTTTTCACAAAATTGTCATTCAGCTCTCTCTCTCTCTCTCCAATTCTTACTCACTCCCCTATGACTTCTCTTTCTCTCCTCCAATTCCCCACCCCCTCCAGCCCACCCTATCAGTTGTAAGCAAGTAGATGACTTAATTTAGGGTGCGAGTCTCTCTCACTACTTTTTTCACCTGTCTGGCAGCGTGCAAGTGAATGACGTCCAATGCCGTGCGAATGCCGGAGAGAAGACATGTTCTTTCATTCATACCACATCCTTACAATTACCCAGACAATGTAGCCAGCTGACAGGAATTCTTTGTCGAACATAATCATGGGCTGAAAGCCATAATTTTATCATGCTTACTGAGTCACTGAACACACAGCAAACCAACATGCTAACTGCCACGGAACACTATGTCCCTCAAACAGGCCTAATTTTTCCCAAGCGCTGTTGGAATGCAAATTCAATGAAATAATGTCCACAAATATTTGTGTTCAAACCATCAGCACATGGCAACAATATGACAAATGGAAAGATTAAATCTCTCTGTGAGTGACACAGTATCTGAGGGGTAATCACACCAAAATATATCACCCCTACTGTGGCTTTTTTAGTTTGCTGCTGTTATGGCAATCCATTAGCCTCCCAATGAAATAAAAGCTGTGAGCTGCTTGCTGGCATGCATACCGCTGTTTTCTCTCCCTCGGCTGTGAATTCCACGGCTTGTTAGTGTGCGCAATTGTTCTACCTACACGGAGGACTTGCTTGTAAACTTTGCTTGTGAGGTGTGCACCGCTAATGCTGTATTCCTGTCATCTTTTTCCCCTGATATTTATTGAAGTATCTAATTCATTTTTGCATTTATTGATCATTAGTATTTAATTAGTAACAAAAAATACAAAAACCTGTTATCGTATTTATTTTACCTCAGTTTAACAGTGTTTGGTTCGACTGTCCTGTGAAGATATCTGAGCAGCAAAAGAGTGCAGGTGTCATGCCACCTTGTTAGCGGCTTTCCTGTTACCTGGATAGATTTTGCCCTGCAATAAACTTAAGTAACAAGGAGAGGTATCATCCCCTTGACGTTTACACTATGCTAGACTTTTGATGAACTTACTGCCAGGAAAATATAGACCTTAGTTTTTTTTTTTTTCCCACGTCAAATTATTTGTTAAACTTATTTGGAATGCGTTTTGGCACAAGCGCGTTGAACCAGCTGGTGCGGTGTGGCTGTGAAAGAGAAAGAAGGGTGAGGAGGATGTGACTCACTTAATCTCTTTCACTAGGCAAATATCATGAGACAGATAAAACAAAGGTGACAGGCATGAATAAAGGTCTTATATATTCTGTCAAAACAAATACTCAGAGGAACTATTTCGTGAAAAATATTTGGGTTTAGCGCTTATATTCCTAATGACTGAACGCTGGTACTGGTGTCCCGGTTGGAATCAATCTCCCATAAACAGCGGGTATAAACGCCGAACAGAAATAGGCTCAAGGAGCTAAAACTGAAAAGATCTTAAAATGAACAAATGTATGGAATGATGCCGTCTTGACTGAATGACGGCAGTTCTGCTGTGAAAGGGTGGGTGTACGCCTTGTGTGGGCTGTGGGTGCTGATGATAGCACAGTTTGTAGGACGGCGTCGTGTGTTCGATCATGATTCACGTTACTGCTGTTGGTCTGTATGCTGACCAAGACCCTGCTCAGAGCCTCACGTGACAACACTGTACTCAAAAGTCCTGCACCCTTCACTTTACCAGAGTATCATATCTCTCACAACCCCCTGTGAATGTTCCTCTAAAAAGCCAGAGGATATTCCTCTTATCTTTCCCCTATCATTCTGAACTCCACCCCTTGAATAAAAGTTAATGTCATGTCAAGAAATTTGTATACTTCATTATAAATTTTACGTGGCAATGTGCATAAGACTGTCCTGCTAAATAGCATCCTCAGAAAGAGAAAGATGATGATTATCTCAGCTTCCTCAGTGTTGCATTCTCCAGACCTGACAGGAGTTATCACTGAAAGAGACCATTGCAGACACTGTATGTTCTGGATTGCATTATCATTAACATTCTCCAAATGATTGTGTTTATCATTCGCGGTAGAAATAATAAACTCAAAGTTCAAATGTCATTCCTCAAATGAGGAATTTTATTCATAAATGTCATCGGAAGGATCCAATTAATTGCTTGTGTGAATCTGTTAATTTATTTTTTTGCATTCTGCATTGTGAGCTCTAGTGTTCTTTCAGTCACCCTGGACAGTGGTGCCTTCCAAATACAGTACAGAATGTATATACATACAAACATACCATGGTTTCCGTTAGCCGGTAATTACCGGGGTTTTGCCTGGTAAAATTTATAAAAAACCAATAAATAAAAAAATTTGCCGGTCAAAATGTCTGGTAATAATGCTCATACAAAACGTAGCTATAACGAAGGCTATCCCTAAACAGGACATTTTTTGTTTTGACAGCGAAACAGCCTATTACCAGCCTACAGTACTTTTTTTCCCCAAAAGGTTGCGCTGGGCTACACTGGAAAATTGCCTGTGTTCTGCCCGTGTCAAGCGTGCCAGCAGAGAGGGGCTTCTCTCTGCAGAATCGAATTAAGATGGTGCTGCAAAGTCATCCAGAGGAGGAGAGAGTGACGCGGCTTATGCACATTGCAAGCTTCAAAGACACATTAGACATGTTTGATTTCAAGTCGGCAGCAGAGGACTTTGCCGCACTGAAAAAAAGGAAATAAAATGTTACCTGATAGCCTATAGGCTACATTTGATGCCATGTAGGCCTAGCCTTTTTTAAACAGGCTACAGATATTACAGGTTGCAGATGTTTTGTAATAGCCTACATTTTAGCGGCTAATGTTGAGGTTTTGCTCAATTGTTACTATTTGATTTGCTTAATCGTGACTGTTCATTAAATAGTCAAACTGATTTGAGGTCACTGTCATTCTCTTTCATCAACCTAGGTGTACATTATATTTGCGTTTGTAACATAGACTGTCATTGAAACGTAACCGATAAGTTTCAAATTTGTCCGGTAAAATAAATTCTTTCCGGACACTGGACCGGCAAGAAAAAATCCTAGCGGAATCCCTGATACATACATACATACATACAAACAAACAAACAAACAAATAAATAAATGCCCTGTAACATGGCTTGGATTCCGTTAAGTCAGGCCTGAGCTATCCACCCCTTGCTTTCTTCCGGCCATTTTCTCTAAGTCAAAGCAACCTCTCAATGTTTTGCCACATGTCTTGCGACTGAGCAGGCAGGTAAAAAAAAATTAAAAGGCAAAGGCATCAATCAACCACCAAACAGCTGGTTCCTCATAAGGATGGGGCTGTTAATTTGGAGAGAACTCTCTGACTTGCCTTTCAACATGCTCCTTGCTGTACAGGGACATACATCCATCTGTCTGTCTGTCTGTCTGTCTGTCAATCTATCTATCTGGCTGTCTATCTATTTGTATACATCAATCTATACCAATATTCTCTCTCTCTCTCTATAGATATGTACATATACATATATGCATATATATATATATATATGTACTTGTTGGATGGACACCAGCATTCAGAGCCATGTAAAAGGCATACTCTCAATTAGCTCTACAGGGCTCTCTCGGTCATTACTGCCCGTTAACTATACCATTAACTACAACTACAACTGGCTTCAAGAGTATCAGAGTGTGAACATTAAGCCACACTGAAAACACCACCTTAAACAGAGATCAGCAGATTGTAAAAAAACGGAACTCTATTTCGAGATCTGCACCCCAGAAGCAGGGCTCGGTCTGCGCATGTAGATTGCTGAAGAGCGACATAAAGATATTCTGTAAAACAGCTGAGGTCAGGGCAGGATTAGACGGTCTTTGATGGACTGATATTACATCCATCATGTACTGTCATCCTCCGAGAGGCAGTTGGAAGGAGCCGGGAGATTGGGTGAGGAGCACGCGCATCCTGGCAGCTTCTGGTGCATCACTTGTCCTTGTGTTCCGTCTGCTCCACAATCACAGGCTTTTGTTGGGCCTGCACTTACAAACCCTTTACTTATTCCGCAATAATGCTCTGAATTGCGATCACTCTGTAGTTTCCATCTCCTTCTCCCCCCTCATGTATTCACCCAGGGGCAGGGCGGCTCCATCCCACAGTGAGAGCACCATGTAAAACCGCATGGAATAAAAAATGTAAAAAAAAAAAAAAAAACCCCGAGTAGACACGTGAATATATAAACGTCAACACGTCAGGGCGGTTATCGGTTTTGTGACACGCTCGAAATTCAAATGCACTGCTAGAGGCTCCCTGGAGGGCCGCGTGATCAGTCGCCTATAGGTTACCCCTTCTCCCAAGGCCCGGCTCACCATGACGACGACCCTAATGGAGACTAATTGGCAGAGATGGCTCGCCCCCCCCCCCCCCCCCCCTCCGCCCCTCCCCATGGGAGAGGCAGTGGAGACCATGTCCCTGCGCTTGTTGACGGAGCCACACTGTGGCACACAGTGCAGCATGGGGCAGCGCATGCTGCCTTCCTCACCCCTTCATCCATCACCTGTCCACCTGCGCTAATTACTGCCTCACTCTGTCCCATCTGTCCTCTTGGGTCTTGGCTCCACCTTATTTGCTCCTCTACAGACATCCGTTCAATTTCTTGACTACCAGTATGTGTGTGTGTGTGTGTGTGTGTGTGAGTGTGTGTGAGTGTGTGTGTGTGTGTGAGTGTGTGTGTGTGTGTGTGTGTGTGTGTGTTTAATCTCTTTCCTGGCTTGTTTTCTTTCCCATCCTCTCCTTAGTAATCTCTTTGCTCCTGTTCCCTTTCGCTTTGTTGTGTGCTATTTAGACGGCTGCTGCCTCTTCCTCCTTTTTCCTCCTCTGTCCTTCCGTTTTTTTTTTTTCCCTCCTCCTGTCTCTCCTTTCATTTTCGTAGACATGCAGGCCCCTGTGCAGTCAGTCCACTCCTTCTGTTGTGGCCAAGTGTAAATCTCACAGGCACAGCACCATTCTTCCTCTCCTCTCTCATCATCTGCTCTGCTATTCAACTCGGTTCTAGAGAGTCGAGCACCAGATGCCGAATTAAGCACCGATAAAAATGTTACCCCCCCCCCACCCCCCCCCCAAGCCTCCTCAGTCTCTGCAGAATTTCATATTGGTCTCAAATGCATATTTCAATTGTGGGTTCACAACATTCCGTTATACACATTTAGTGAGATATATAAATAAACTTTTAATCCCCCCCACACACACAGAAAGCACCCACTCATGTACCTGTATGTACAGTGGAAATGCATAACCTAATGCACCTGTTCCCACTCTCACAACTGCAGCTTTTCAGCTATGATTCAAGTGATGCAACATAAAAAAAAATCCTTTTAGGACATCATCTCAGATTGTGTAACATTCATAAAACCCAATCCCAACATCTACAGATATAATTCCACACACTAAGAGTAAGATGTGTTTTTTGCAAGGATCGATTTGTCAGAACACTTCAGATTAGCAAATGTTTGTAATCTAAGTTCTTTGAATGTCAAGATTTAAAGACTTGCGCCTGAGATAGTAAAATGAATAAAGATTGTAGAGCAGATTGAATAGCATAGCAACAGATGAAGAATGGATTTCAGGGGAAAAAAAACTATTTACAAGAGCAAGTGATAGCGAAGGAGAAAGAGAATGCAGGAGAATAGGAGGCGGGGTTAGCCAGTGTTTGCAATTAGAGATACCAAGATTCTCCTACTGATAAACCTGTAGCAGCGTTCGTGCCAGTCACCATCTGAGCGGGGAAGATAAACCGCGCAAGAAACCCATCATCTGCCGACGGTGGGTCTTAAGCAGCATCGTTCGGTCTATCAATAACACCCCTGCAGCGACTGTCCCAGATTTTCACAGGGAAAAATCCCTTATCCTCTTTTTGGCTCGGATTAAAACTAAATTGTGACTGACCCCGCTACTCCCAAATTGTCTGTTGCTGCTGGTGGCAGGTTTTCCTGTTAGAGGGTTCTGGAGTAACACACCTCAGAGTTGAGAGAAATGTATAGCTTTAGGCTTGGCCTGGTTAAAGCATGCACCATAACATCGTAAGTGTCATGGCCAGCACATCATCCTAAACCAAACAGGTTTACAGACACCCTTGGTTAAATACGGCCATGCAATCAAGATTCTATGTTAATTTGCTGACTGACATTTAATTTATATTCTGTAAACATCATAAAAAGCCACTATTAGGTAAAGTTCAATTGCAGCATTAGAGTATATTGCTTCTGATCCTCGATTTGTTTTGACAAATGATTGTCAAAACTAAAAAATGCACCTGACTTGTAACGCTGCACTGTAGCTACTGAGTTTGTGCCAGAGCAAGAGAGAGAGGGAGACGTGAGAGAGAGAGAGAGAGAGAGGGAGAGAGAGAGAGAGAGAGAGAGAGAGAGAGAGAGAGAGAGAGAGAGAGAGAGATGAATATTATCTTTCGAAGCAGCGCGTCATATTATGCATTTGTAATGGAGTTGGTTGGTATTTGAACTCACAAAAAAATCAAATAAATTGCGTTGTCACAGATTTTGAATTTAGCAGACGTTTTCTTTCTCTAGCTGGATGAAAAGCGATTGGAGCACGCCTCCCAAGGGCTGTTATCCTCGGGTGATTTATTATGATTTCGTGGGCTGTCTATTAATACATGTCAACAATCAAAACAAACGAGATAGGATTGATCACCAAAGGATACTCCTAGTCACCAGTTAAGCTGGAGGACTTTTTTTTACCGTTTATTTGCCTATCCTACAATTCGAAACGAACTTATCCAGCCTCGAAGTGGTCTGGCTCGAACAGACACTGCATAACAAATAAGTTAAAAAGCTAACTGGTACAAATAGTCTACATTAACACACGTCGAGTCGAAATCCGAGGGGAGTGAGACAACAGGGAACATCTCCGGAGACAAACAGAAACACGAGACGGTATGTTCAAACAGGGGGGCACGTCGAAAAGGCAGTCTGTCGTTCCATCCCATTTTTAGAGTCGTCGGACGCGAAGTAGGTAACGGCAGCCAGGTAACGCTGATACACCGCCTTCTCAGTCAAAATCAGAGAGGCGCAAAGACTCGGAGAGACGGTGGTTGGAGAGGGACGGATGCAGAGGCAGAGAGGGGCAATATTCACTCTTCCTTCGCGTCTCCGCTTTCATTCAGCAAAAGATCACGGAAGAAGAGGGGACTGAAGTGTTGCCGGAGAGCATCGCAAATTAAGAGGAAGGAAAGAGGGAGCGACTTAGATACCGCACGTTTCTTTCCCCCCGAATCTTACACCGTCAATATCATGGCACCCGTTTGCTTCTGTTAAGAACGCAAGTACCACAAACGAAACGGATACCGGAGATATGTGAGAGACAAATGTAAATTTTCGGGAAGAGATCATTTGATCACTTGGGCAATTTGAACACGGATGGATGTTTTTTTGTCCGCGTTTTTAACGATGAATTCTAAGCATATTTAAATGTATGTTGCAAACTCGCGCGCTGTTGTTGAACTGATTCGAAATCATTTTTCGTGCTAAGAATCGCTGAGCCCATTCCGGGAAGGTGTCGAGCGATTAGCAAATCAAAAAAAAAACTATTTCAGGAATCTTTTTGGTTTTAGTTGCTATGCCAGGAAACGGATGGTGGACAATGTGGGTCAGTTTGGACTGAACGGAGCAGCAAGACGCCTCTGTGACGGGCAACGGCGCGCTTGTGAGAGTATACATTCTGGTGTTTAGCGGGATATATCTAACCCAAAGGTTTGGAAAGAGATACATTAGGAATGACTGCAGCCCTTCCTTTGGGAATGTTTTCGGATTGTTGGATTTCATTTTAGGCCCAGGACTTCACAGGCTTGTGTAATATGCGACCAGTCAGTATCTCCAAAACAACAGTAGTCTCGAAGGGAATCAAGTCTGAGAAAACTAGAATAATATAAAGACAATAACAGTCACTAAAAGGGGGGATTATTCAAGCCCCGTGAAAATGAGACGCACGCTTTAACTGGAATACTAGATTTTATGATCAGAAGACGATAGACGAAATAAAGATCTCCAACATGTTTAAACGAGGTAAGTGAAAAAACGCCTTTTCTAAAATTAAAATGACTATAATTATGTTGTTAAAATGTGGTTGTATTGTCAATGTATTAATTTAGCATATGTAATACACGGTAATGGTTTTGCTTTTCTTAATTATTGCAATGGCTATGCTTCAAGATGTTGTCGTCGGTTTTATCGCAGCAGGGTGAAATATACTTTTAAGATGGATTTGAAATTAGTGCCTTGTCAATATACATTGGCGGGGGAAGTGTGTGTGTTTTTTTCGGGGGTTTGTTAAGTCTTGTGTGCGTTGGTGAGTGCGTAGTTTGCTGCTCGACGTTCTATCGCGTTCATCGAACCGCTGTTTGTGTGATCCACGTGAATAAAATATTTATCCATATCACGTAACATTATTCTTAAAAATATACGGCTTGTGCCGCACTGCAGTTTATGAATTGTGTTTTTGGCCTTATTTCTCCTTTCGAACTCTCGCGTTCACTCCGTCTGTTGTCCACGGCTACTTACCTGCCAACTTCAGGAGGGGATGGAGCGGGACGGGCGCGGGGAACATGCTCCAGGGGAGTGTGTGTCTGTACGCCAGGGAGTGGGCGGCCACGAGGATGGGGGGGGGGGGGGGAGGCCGTGGAAGAGGGATGTAGGCCTACGCTAAATTACACCAAAAAAAAGTATCGGTTTGGAAAATGTTTATGTATTGTTTCCCAGTGTTAGGGTAAAGGGCATTAGGGCATCGGGGCAGTACATAACAGGGCGAGGGTACCTGAAAATAACACGCGATTTCTATGTAAAAAGACAATGCATGCAAAAGAGAAGGGAGTTTTCGCTGCCTGACGTTGCTTTATTTTGAGTTGAGTAAGGTTAGGAACTTACTGTTATATAATCATATTATTTTATTATAACAATCGGGGTTAACCTCCAAAGGGAATATATAGTGGTCAGATTCCCTTTTGAGCTTAGCCCGTGTGTGTGTGTGTGTGTGTGTGTAAATAAATATGTCACAGGCCTTTTCCAGTTGCATATGTTTTTGTGTTAAAAGGTAAACTCTTTATCTGAGTCATATTCAATGTCCGTCAAACCTGAAAACTTGCATCAGACACTTGTGTGCTACCCTGTATGTAATGTTCAATAGTACAGGAGTTTTTCAAAACATTTGTGGTGGTGTCCAGCGGTTGACATGTGATTCTCTAAAATGACATACTGCGTGAAGCTGAAGCTGAGATTCACAGCACAATGCATGGAAAGAGAATCAGTTGCAGCATTTGGTGGTGCCCTCTGACTCAAACCAGCACAGTCTCAGATTGCAGACCCTCCTCCCCCCTCTCCCTACGACCTCGACCTCTTGTGGCAAAGCGCGGTTACTGCGGGCCTTTGGTGAAGACAGATATAAGCACGCTGACAGCCCTCCCCAGGGCGAAACGGCCAAGTTGCGAGGTTAAGTAATGCCAGCATTATAGGCTCCTGAATGGATGACTGTAGGATCTATGTACTGTGAGAATACCTAACATAATTAAACCATGACTGGTGCACAGCACTGGGCATCGGCATTGTCCCTAATTACATTGACCTAAATTGGTCAAGCACGTAGTCACCATAATATAAAAGGTAGGCCCCACACTCTTTTAAAACTTACCTTGCTCTTATAAAATTCTTGCTACGGGTAAAAATGGCAAATTAAATCATATGTAAATTCAGCAATACTCTGTCCATGTGCATGTGTAAACATGACATAGCAACCTAAGAGCATTATGTTAGTTATATTTCACAAATTCATGCATGATACATAATAAGGTAGTTCATTAATTTAATGGATAAATTATCATTTTTTAACAGGAACATGATGCTTTTCTCAAAATGTAGTGCAGACATAGGTTAATTTCAAGGGGTTTTCATTGATTAAACGATTTAAATAAATCTAATTTGTGACAGTAAATAAATTACCATAATTGACAGTTGATATTAAGAGTGTTTGAAATTATCCACGGTAATGGCAAGCATATCCTTAAGAAAAAGCTATGCTGAAAGTTACTGGTACTTCTGGCAAGGAAGCTGTTGTCAAGTAATCAGTCTTCCAGAAATTAAATTGAGTAACAAAGTGAGATTTAAATCTGCCCTGACAGGATGATACTTTTGCATGGTAAAGACCAGCACCAGTAATTAACATTGGGGTGAGAGGGGTACCTGTAAGCTAGTTTCACATTTGGCCTGCTGCATTGACTTAAACAGCCTCTAAATTATCCATACTGCTCACAAATTAAGGATAATTTCACAGACAGGTATATCTGATTCCAGTGCTGAACTTATTAATAGAAACCCATTTGTCAAACTAGTCAAACTGTAATAATTTCAGTAACTTTTACAGAAGTTTATTAGTCACCAGTAAATCTAAGAATAAGGCTAGTAACTAAAGCTGTCTTGGTGCCAATCTTAGTGGAATAAAAAATAAATAATAGCAATTATACTTTAATTGCCCTGGAAACCCCATTTGTTAACCTAGTCTTACTTAAATATGCTTTATGAAATTAAATTATGTATGCTTTAAATTCGTCATATGATCTGTAATATAAAAATGATCCGGTTTTGCTGTTTTCAGTATAAAGATGATGTAATTTGCATAGATCCCTCAGGCATATTTTTAAGGAGCTCTCTGTATGTCGTGTATAAAACACTTCATTGGTTGATTGTCTGAACCGTCTTGACCTTTCATTGCCAAAGAGCATTGATTCCTCCATTGTTTGTGTGACTGGGAAGGTTTCCCCTTGAGCCATGAGAGTTAAGTAAGTGTCATTGACAGCCCTTTCTTCCATATGAAGTCAATACAGGAAGCTGTCATTATTAGTGTATGCATAATCGTTCCGATAAAGATTCCACCACAGGTACATGAATCACTGGCTGCGACACGCTCATTACTGCAGTTGTTTTAAATATTCATGTTTAACAGGAAGACTTACACAATATTTTTATGATGTGATTGCCCTTCAGTTCTCAGCAGCGTGCATGATCAGCTTGAGGTGGAGATGTGTCCGTTAGCCCAGCTCCATCAGTAAGCTAGGCAGTGTTGTTGCCATTGGTTCCATCCTGAACCCATGTTGAGGTAAACGCAGTCAGTCACGTCAAACATACAGTACCCTACAGCTCCCGGCAGTATGTAGCCTGTGTACAGTGTCTGGTAGTTCACCCTGTGGCAGTCCTCCCAGTCTTCTTTTTGGAGATCCAGCCACCTCCTTATGTATTTGTTAATTACAGATTCTGGCACATATATTATAGCTGGGTGGGGTTTTTTTTTGATTAAGCAGTTGATGTAAAATACCTTGCAAGCATATGATAGCCTTGTCCTACCAAGGGTCCAGTCCCAGCATGTTGGCACTTAATTGCCTGCCAAAACACTCCCCCTGTTCCCGAGGGTCTTGCTACTTGTTAGAAAATACCAAGAAACCAAAAAGCATAAGGTAGACTCTCAAAGGCTGCAGTTGCCCATTCTTACTGGAACAAAATATGAAGCCTGGACTATTCTGTTCATTGTCCTCGGTTGCTAGTTATTAATTTATTTTAATTATTATACAAAGAATCCAATAGAGAGAAGCTGAACAACCATCACATTCTGCAGTGCATTGCAGTTCAGCTTGTGCGTGGACATATCTTGGAGTCCTGCTGCAGCATATGGTGTGATATGCACTGTATGCAATCATTTGGAAGACATCACAGCCCACAAAGGAATTTTTTTAAAGTGACTGTTAATGGCAAATCTGTATTACTGCTATCTGACTGTATTGTGTGGGTTGGCGTATGCTTATGTTAGTGGGCCACTGTGTGAGCATTTTGTGTGTGTGTGTCTGTGTCTGTGTGTGTATCAGTACAATGTCAGCCTGAATCTTTAGCTCAGAGCCTATGTGCACCATTCCAGTTCCACTGTACAACTCTGGTATTCTATGGTGATGACCAGTGTCCAGGTACACAGTCTAACTGCCCAGTCTTGCCCATACAGTGGGCGTAGCTAAAACCCATACTTAGCCTGCCACATCACAGAAACAAGGACGGAGGTCTTTGGTGGCCACTGTGCGTAAGATAAGGGAGACAGATTCCCATGTCTGCAGAATCTGCTTTTCCCTTTGCTACGCTGTATGCCATCTAGGCTCACTAGGGCCTGCAATCCAGTCGCTGGCAGTGGGTAATTTTCTCCCTGAAGAAGTTGTGAGGCACAGAGTTTATGTCAATAAGCCACAGAACCGTCTCTTGTAAATCAGTCAGCGAAACGGCTGGAAAGGAAATGGATTTCCATCGATAAGGTGACGTCAGCAGCACACGATGGAAGCAGGAGAAGAGATACATATAGACTCTTACATCAGTCCTCCATAAAACTGTTCATGTCGAAGGCTGTTGTGTCTCAAGTTCAGCCCTCTAACTCAGTCTCCACTCGTATCAATGTCCCTGTATCAAACAGTGCCAAAAATCTGTTTTCTTGTTAAGATATGTGTGATATGTGCGATTTCTAGATAGCATATTTTTTTGGAAGTGTATGTACATTGCGTTGTTGGCCATGACGTGGATCACTTACAGTGGCCTCTGTGCCACTGTGCTTTTGAAACGAAAAAGGTTTGTCTCTTTTGGTAAACCAGCATAAACACAGGTTGCCATCAATATGCTAATGAAGAAAGCAGAAAACTGCTTTGATTGTTGTTTATGCAAATGCGACAGAAGTGTGTCTAGGAAACTGAACAACAGGAGCAAGGTTTTCATCTTTGTTAGTCTCATAACGATAGTTGCCTATTATTTGATACAGCAGTTCATACAGCACTTATTTTAATGCAGGGTTCCTTGCAAAAATAATTTGAAAAAATCCATTTTATCTTAATATTGGAGATAATAATGGCCGGCTGTGGAAGGCGTTTCCTGTGGTAATGTGAAGCTGTCAGGAGTAAAGCTGTTGGTCTCAGGGAAGCGGGGCGGTTTATTTGTTCTTTATTACAACTTTGCCAGTGGAATAGTATGTGGGCCGAGGTGGCGGCACTTGGGTGTCTCTTGATGGAACCATACATCAGCTGTTCTATGGCTTAGGGGGGGTCTCATCCCCCAGCCACAACCAGAGTGTAAGGAAGAATTGGGGAGATTTGTTACCCTGTTTCTCCCCGCTGTGTAAGTCTGCGATTAAAGCTAGAGGGAGAAATCAGCGTGGCTGAGCTCGCTTCCTGGAATCGGTGCCTCAACGGCGTCCAGCTCACACGTTTCGCCTCTTGATTGCACGGGGACATGCTCAGGAATAAATGACACTGATGCGAAATTGTCTTAGATCGTTATTATGCATTTGTTCTTGTTGTCTTATTTATTTATTTGCTTATTTGGCAGACGCCTTCATTCGGGGTGACTTATGGAGGATTAGAAGTTACCATGCAGAATAAGGGAAAAAAAAATCAAATGAACAGATCCACACAACCAATTAATTACATCCTTTTAATGACATGTCTGAACATAATCCACTGAGAGGTGATATTCAGCAATGACAGCTGCACCGTGAGTTCTTTCTCTTTTTACTGATGCACATGATAAGCACTATCACATGGTCATGATTGATGTTAATATAACCGAGAGCAGACTGTATGTAATGGTCAGTTTTACAGGTAGCTGCCATCAGGCATGGAGAATGTGATGTACAGGAAGTTAGGTAGAGTGTAAGAGAGAAAAGAACTGACAGAGAGTAATACAGAGAAGAGCAAAAGCATAAACTGCTCTCTGATTCCTTAAATCTGACTAAGCTGCCCAACAACCAGAGAGCACATAATATTTTTAAAGATGTGTGTGTGTGTGTGTGTATACACACACACACACTTCTGTAATTTTAAAAGGCAAAATGCAAACGTCCCCCTATCTCTGTTGACATATTGCAGTAATACCCTCCCACGTCAGAAATTGAGAAAGAAAAATAACTTTTACGGACCAATTTGGCTTTAGGGTGCTTTGTCAAGCCCTCCCAAGAAAACAAAACATTTTCAGTTGTTGCCTGAGCCAGCTCCATTTTGATGCCAAGGCTCAGAGAATAGACTGCTCACTATCCTCCACAACACAGGCTGCTTCACAGGGCTGAAGAACTCATACGAACAAGGATTTTTTCCTGAACCTCAGCTACGTCAGCCATTTGCTTCCTGTAGCCTGGCAAGGTAGCAGAGGCAGGTGCTGTAACCAGAAACATGTCACGGTGCCATCTGCAGTAGCCAAACAGGGCTTTCTTTCTTCTTATTTGTAGACAAGTCCTTCACAGTGGAAGTGTGTGTGTCTGTCTGTATGTGTTCCTGTGCGTGTGTGTGTGTGTTTGGCATAATTTTGGTTGGCAGGTGTGAAATGTGACATGTCATACCTTTAGGTTTTCCCAGCCTCTGTCATTAACAACCACCACCAATCAAAGCCAGGGAACCACTATGTGAGCAGGGGGTCATGGAGTTTGATAGGCCGTCGCTGTTGCCGGGCCTTATAGAGTCTGACTTGTGGAGCATAACGGCAGAATTTGCATACAGTTGCCCTTTATTTTTTACATTCATTCATTTCAGTGAAAACTTCAATGAACAACGCTTCAGGAAACACATATGCAACATGAGAATACATGGTTATGTGTTTGTTATCTCTTAGCCACCGTACAGCATGCAACAGACTACTGACTCCCTCTGCTCAATAATATAATTATACCAGTGTTAAGAAATGCTGCCAGAAGAGATCAGAAATGTTGTCCAGGACGATTTGATTCGGTTGATTTTTAAATGTGCAATTACAAATAAATGGATAAAACGAACCTTTATGTTTTTAACAAGGTTTTTTCCGCATATTTAATAGAGAAATGTCCTTAGCCAAATTATTCAAATCAGGAAGAAAATGCATTTGGATGTACAGTATTTTTATGTAATACTTAATTCAATTAAAACAATAATAATAATATGTCGTTCACTATTTGGGAGTGTCACCAAGGCAAATTGCTGTATAGGCTACAATGCCTTGGTGCAGTCATGGCATGTACATCTTTTTTTTTGATGAAAAACCTGCCTATGGCAACAAGTGCTGCCTCAATCATGAGTGCCATGCTGGTTAACATTTTCTCTCTGTCTGCCTCATTCTTCCTTGTGCTTTCTCTGTCATTTAGAATCTCAGGGCGGAGTGTGGACCGTGGAATGCCCGGGTTTTCAGCTGCATATTTCTCTGTTGTACATATTAGATGTTATTGTAATCAACAGGAAATGTAAGGTTCATTATATTCAAATTCTAAAAGTGTTTGTTCTACTATGTGCCATTGCACTCCACTGAGCTTTGTATTATATGTCAAGAGGGCCCAAAATTATTCTTACGAGCATATTGCTAGATTCTTGTAAGTGGAATATTCAGACAGCATTAGTGAAGGAATGATAATGTCCCAGTATTTTTAATCACAATATGCAGTCTGTTCTTACATCAGTAATTTTTTTATAAACAAAGGGTGCTGTAATCTGATGGTATCACTCCCTGTGAACAGATTTACTCAGATCCCCGAAAAGCTATGGGTGTTGTGGTCAGGTACCTGCAAATCAAATGGGTTTTGAAAAGACTTCTATTGTCTTGAAGTGCAGTTCAGCAGTGGATAATAATAATAATAATAATCATAATAATAATTTACGACTGTTGTTATTGTTATTATACTTGTATTTCACGCCCTCACATCCAAGCCAATTTACAGAGCAGTGCAGAATACAGGGAAACAAGTACAATGCAAACCAGTGTTTTAAATGCCACTACAGGCTGCACTGTATTTAATGTTGGGACCAGAAAGTACCCAGATCATATTTCATACCAATGGATTGGATGGTCTATGCTGATATTGTGTGCTAAGTGCATATAATGAAAGAAAGTGCAAACCAGACTCTTCCACACGTGCCCCCTTATTTCCGCATTTGGGTTTAAATCAGGTCAGGGGTTCATCCGATGATAGTGCTGTGATAACACAAGCCTAGGAAAAGCATGAAAGAAATTTTGTCTTGATCAATTATTCACTTCCAATTATGTGGCAAATCGCAGTTTAAAGGTCAGCTCTGCTGATTCGGTGAGATGGGGGGGGAAGAGACAGTTCAATAGAGCGGGTGATTCTGGGGTCAGAGACGTTCTCCTGTTACCCCAAAATCACATCCAAGCACCAACAGCACCGTAGTCTAGGAATGTCTAACTAGACAGTAGTCTAACTGGCTGAGCCACTCGGGAGCCCAGCACTGTGTTATTCTTAATTTGTTTAACAGCCATCCTCATTCAGGTCCACTGAAAGTGCTTACATTGTATACATTTACTACACGGTGCTGAATCTTCTGCTGTAGTAATGTAAACTGTCATTATCAGGGGTACAATATAATCATTCCACCCCACCCAGCATCCGGGTCCGTAACCCCAGTATTTTTTACCGCTGTGCTATACGCTGTCTGGCGGCTGAACAAAACGCTGTGCTCTCTACAGCCACAGCAGCGCAGACTCCGAGCTGTTCAGAACGGCGGTTTGTTTTTTTCCACCGAAGTTTACTTGACTGGATCCATTTCAGCAGCTGCTCGTCACTAAGCCCCTACATGCCAGCTGTTAATACAGTGAAACTGAGCGGCTCTTATGAATATCAATTTCTCTGTTGCGTGCGCGCCGTTGACAGTTGAAGCTGGTTAGCTCGAAAACCTTCAAAACGCGGAAAACGTGGAAGAGGCTAAGTGATTGTGCTTCAGCTTCTCCGCATCGTTTTACGTGTATTCATGGGGTGTTTCGTCTTTTTTGATTACCGCTGCCATACTCGAATTAATCCCGGTTAAATTGGCAGCAGTGAAATCACATGTAATTAGCACTCGAGTGCAGTTGAACAATACGTTTTTTCGAAATGTGTTTAAATCTTCTCGTTTGAGCAAATCAAGGGTTTAATATTGGGTAATTAGCCACATCAATACTTTAATGAATGACATCCTCAAAGCAGCAGTCAGCCACCCATATGTGTCTCTGTCTTAGTTCTCCATTTGTGGACCCCAAGGAGCACATGCTTAAACGAGCCCCTTTCCAACTAAAATACACGGACGCATCTATTTCAGGCGTGTTGTCCACTATCTCAAGGTTGGGGATGTGCCATTCTTTTCAATAGGACTCTGAGTTCTCCCGTGCATTCTCTGAATTGTGCCTCTCTCACCTGCTTCATGGTTTTATTCACAGCGACTCAATGAAGTTAACAGCCAAGCCACTGCTTTCTCGCACTCTTCGTTCATGGAAGGTGTAAGCGAGGAGAAGCATCCTGACTCCTCACTCAGCTCCATGTCACTGTAAACACTCCTACATCTGCTCAGACTTCTTTATTTAGGCTACAGGGTGAGCAATGCTCTCGTTCAGAGGATAAAATGCGAGAGACTCCTTCAGCTCTGCCTCTGGAGTTCACTGAATTAAAACAGACTGAAATAGGAAAGGCAACACGGCAGTCTAAAGCGAAGCGGAAGCGAATCTTTGCTGCCTTTTTAAAACCAGTTTGTCCTTCATCGCTTTGGCTTGTGTAAGTTCTTTTTTTGTTCTGTTTTGCTCTTGTTCTCAATCCTCAGCGTGTCGTGTCACAGAATAATTAATGGAGTCATTTTTTTAAAAAAGGGCATTAACGTGAATCATACTAAACTGGATCATTGGTATACGCGGATAGTTAAAAAATCATCTGGACTCCCAAAAAAGAGGTTGTTGAGATGGGGAGTGAGCAGGAGTTGAATGCCTCTCTCACACACAGCCTTCATTTATGGCATTACTAGTATGTTCTGGATCCATTCATATCCACGCTGTTTATCGCTCTCTCTCCCATTTCTTTATCAGGCCTTCAATCTGTCTTCAATCTGTCTCAAATTCAGATTCACGTGGGGCAGTCAATTCAGAGAGGCCACTGTTACGGCCGAACATACAATAAAACCCAGCACGTTGCTGCAAGGAAAACGAAACCCATATTTATTAAATCTTTCAAAGGTAGTGGATTTAACAGAAAACATAATCAAGGAAAAACAGAACCAAACCAAAGAAAAACCGTAACCCTGGCAGGGAGGTTGAGGGGTTCCTTGCACCTAAGCCACGGTGCGGCCCCAGGGCTGTGGACGGCAGGAGCACCCTGCTGTTCCTGATGGGCGGCTGTGTGTTCAAAGAGCACCAGGTCTCATTCCACACCGTAAAGAAAATAAAAACATACCACTACAACTTACGAATAACTGAAACAAGAACAAAGGGGGAAAAAACCCAAAAGAAATAACAAAAAACGCTGGCGCTGTAGTGGTGCGTCTGCCTCGAGAGAGAGACAGAGATGACAGCTCTCTGCCGCCATCATTTAAACTTTTGGCCCCGCCCACCTCGCTACATCCACCTGTCACCTAACGTCTGCAAAAGAGGGAGGAGACAGGGGCAAGAGGAGCGTAACACCACGTTTGTTTGACAAACAGTACTGTCGTACAGCAGCACGGCACCTCTCCGACTGCACCGCTTTCCGCTGGCCCACATCCTATTCTTTTGATTTTGCCTTCAAATGGCTCCCAATTGAAGTCTTCCATCAAATGTCCTCTAGGGGTTATTCTTGATTAACACACTCAGCTGGAAGCTGTTAATTGGTGAAAGAGATGAAGTATTGTTATCTTGTAAAGGAGTAATATTCTTAGTCTGGTGTCTTAGCCTGTATTCTCATCCAGAGAATCTCTATGCACCCCACTCACCCCCCCCCCCCACTCCACCCCCCCACAACTGCCAGTAATGAGACATGATCTTGTGACAGCAAGATCTGAATTGAATTTCTCTAATAGCCGGTGCCCCTGTGTTCTGGGGAACGTTATCTGTGCTCTTACTTCTGTAGCTCGGGCCGTCGCTGTGAGGAGACGGTGGGGGTTCGGAAGCCGAGCTATCTTGAGCTTTGTGAGGATTAGCATGACTCACGGCGTTATGTACGACGGGTAATAGCGGACGTTCCAGCTGTATCCCCGAACGCAATCCGGCAGCATCTCTGTCCCGTGCAAATGCCACGGATGCCGCGGTTATTACAAATTACCTGATTTAGGGGCGGCCCAGGTAGTCACGTCTGAACTAAAGTCCACATCAGTTATATCTTGAAAATGTGATTTATAAAATCTAGGGTATATCAAGTCCAGCAGATTTCCGTTAAATTTATGGTGAGAAAACATGACGCTGTGTACATTCGAGCATCCGAAGTGTTGTAAGCACATATTCAGACTTTAACCGTGAATCTTTGGTTGTCGAATCAAGGAGTTTAAGGGGGTGACGGCTGAGGGTGGGCTGGCGGAGTGTCTGACAGGGTTGAATCAGGGGTAAATACAGGGCACAGTGACCGTCAGAATACTGATGAAGGAATTTGCGTCAGACACCGCTCTCCACTTCCCAACCGTACTCTTCTGAAATCCAATCTGAACGGTTCTTACTGCTCTGTAGACTTTGCCGCAGTCTGGGCATTTATCACAAAAAGAAGGATATGATGAATTTAGACATGGAACAGAATTGCTCCCAGGTTATCGATTTGCTCAGTAGACTCCCTAATTATGAACCCAGCCGAAATTAAGGAAAAAAAAATAAACCTTGTGCAAGTACCATAAAATGAACTCTCACTTGAAAACACTCACTTAGAGGATGGGAGTGTGGAATGCTGTTTTTGTAACAATACTTGCCACTAGAGTTGTTGTCTGTTAAAATCCCGGTGGTTGTACCCTTGGGAAAGGTACTTAACATAAATTGTTTTAGTCAATATTGTACTACATAAATAGATTATATGTAAAATGTAAAATTTCTGTGTTACCCTGGATAAGCATATCTGCTAAGCAAATGGAAAATATAATAATCTATTACACCATGTCTCAGAACATTTTTCAATTTCAGATAAAATTAATTAAATGACAATACCACAGAGATAGAATCAGCAAACATTGACAGCTATTGACAGTTCACACATTTTGCCAGTTATCACCTTGAAGACAGGATCTGTTTCATCCCAAAGCATATGTCAGAGCCAGATCCCTTTTCCACTGTGGCATTTGTGGATTTGTGGGCTTACTTATAACTTGCTTTGTAATTCAAACAAACGACATTAGTGCTAAACTATTTTGTAAATGCAGTGTATGTAATCACTTTATGGATCAAGGTGTGCCTGTACTTTGTAAAATATGGCCTATTCCTTCTGTGATTTCACATACCAATGAATTTAAGGATCCCCCACCTCTGTCAAGAGCAGTTGCATTTTACAAATGCTTAGCATCCTTCCACTGGAGCCAAACAGGTTACAGCTCAACCCAAGAACTGCCTCCAATGGTATTTCGGCAATACCGAAACAGGTTTTTAATCACTGGAGCACTGATGGAGTTAACTCGATTAACAGCACATTCCTTGACAGCAGTCCATGTTTTATTGCAGTAGAGAGGGCTTTTCAGTCGGCAGTCCCTTCTCCGGCCCTTGTTGCCTGAGTGTTTGATTAAGAGCTTGCCACCACAAACTGTGGCTTCCAGCACACGCCAGCCACAATTGAAGTGCCAGGTGTTGCTTTGTCTGCCGGAGATAACAACGTTAATTGCTCTAGCCTTTCGTTAACAACACAGATCCAGGATTGTGTTTCTGGTGCAGGGCACGGTGCTACCTCGCTTGTCAGACGCCCTGTTGCTAGACCCCTGTATGGGGGAAGACTAGAGGACATGCCTGCCAAGCCTGCTCCGGGCAGCAGGGGTTTGCTGAGCGGAAGGTGGTTAAGGTGTGTCATTTTACAGTACATTTCCCATCAGCTCTGCCTCTCGTCTGGAGGTACAGGGTTACAACGAGCCGCCACGGGGTGCACGGGCAGAAACTGCACTCGAGATGTCGACGCTGTTTTTAGTTAGTGAAAACGAGCGTCGGGGTACGGCGGCTCGGTCGTCGTTCTGGACATTCCGGAGTATCGGCGGTAGACTTTGAAGCCGGCCTCACAAGGCAGCGTATCCCGTGGAGGAGTTCAGCTGCAGTTTTATTTCAGGCGGAGGAAGAGAATGGCCGCCGATGGATTTAATGCCGGGAGAACTGAGAGCGCCCAGGCTGCTGTTGTTATTCTAGAAGACACTTCAGCAATTTACTGCAGCCGACAGAGGTCCAGCAAGGAGATGGCTGTTTCTCATATTGCCCTCAATCAACAAACAGCAAAAAAAAGAAATAATAGCGGATAATAGATAGATTTACTGCTGCGTGCAGAGTCTTATCGGGTCCCAATCACTGGCTGTTTTTCATTGCTGTGGCAAGAAGGGAAAAACAGAGAGACACATAGTTACAGGCTCTGAGAATTCTGCTGTGGCTTGACCTCGGGCACCTTAAATTTAGGCCCGCACTGAAGGTGAGAGGGAGGGAGGGAGGGAGAGAATCACTTAAGCTGACAGTTTTATCCAGGGCAACACACAAATCCTGGAACTCATTTCTGCGGTCATGGTTTTCACTGAAGTAATTGTGTTTTGCTCGGGGGCAGGCTAGTGACACTGCCCCCCAACCTCAGTCCTGATATTTCAACTGGAAACCCGTTTGGTTCAGATCCTTTTCCACCACCTGACGCTGTGCCAAATCTGTTTGTGATAACAGAATTGACTCGGAAGGTAATTTTAGCAAAATGTACTTCATACAATGTCAGGTTTAGATAAACGTGACATACAGAATAAGTGCATTCATTATCTCTGCCTATTAATAGCAAATAACTTTAGTTTACATAAAGGATCCTGCGGTAAAATTGAATTCTGTATTGAATAGGAAGATAACAGGTAGAATGGAATTTCTTTTTTTCTTGGGATATGATTTCATTTTGTCACAACTGCAGTTGTGACTTGCTGAATGCATGACGGTCAGATATCACATAGCGGAAACACTTGTCCTTCCTTTGGACATCCCATCATATAGATGTTTACATTCTCTGCGGGCTGGTGTATATTTGGGGCAAAATGGATGGCATTTCACCTCTGTATTACCATCTGTTCATTCATGCCAATGTAAGTGTTAGGATCTCGTGGGGGTTGGGTTGGGGGGGGGGGGGGGGGGGCTGAAGGCTAATCAGAAGCAGACTGAGGTTGTCCAGCCACTGCATTAAGATTGAGGAAGGAGACAGGGAGACCAATGATAGTTAGGTGGGCCTTCTCAGTGGGTGAACACTTGCACAGATGGAGTGTGGAGAGGGAGATTGTGGGTAGGGAAGACAGATTGACAGTGGGAAGAGGCAGTGAGATGGAAGGCTGCAAAGCCAAGAGGCTGGGTCTGCCACGGCTTATAGAAACGTCAGCCCCTCCTTTCTTGTGCTGGCTCACTTCGCTGGCGGATTGGGTTAGCATTCTTTGGGAGCGTGCCAGCTCTGAAGGGCCGAGTAATTACACTCTATCTGGGTTAATTGAAGTATGCTAAGCAGTCAATTCACCACCAGCACTTGGACTCTTGGAAGAGGTCCTTTGGAAAGCAATATTTTGACTTTGGAGTTTCTTTAAACCTCATAAAACCGGGTGGTGCGGGGGAGAGAGAGTGTGAACTCTGGAATTCAATGCCCAGATGCCCAAAAGAAATCAGCTGAATGGACTTTCCCTGATCGTCTGCAAACCGCAGCCCTGGTTTTTCTGCTGTGGAAGTGTCAGAGTTGAGGGTCCCTCTTAGCTTTGAGTCAACACTGTCTTTTCCTCTATATTTCACGTTTTAAAAGTGTTTCCCCCGTTCCTGTAAATGTGTGTCTTAAATCGCTCCGACACTTGATTTTGAAAAGCTACATTGCAGCCTTTATTTATGACATGGAGCACTGTGGAGTCACCGCTGAAGTGCATTCTGGGATGATCTCAGGAGGTGAGCGCAGGTCCTCACCGGGTTGCGGTTAGCGCTACAGCACAAGACGAGAGGAGGAGGACGACATTTTTAAGAGCTTGTGGCGCGAGTGGAGGGAGCAGGGCTTTTTTGCAATGCTTAAAGCACCTCGGTGAGTAAGTGGCTTATTTCTTGCTGAGCTGAAAGACTGAGGACGAGAAACACCCTTGAGACGACACTGATGCATCATACCAGGGAGCACCATAGATCTGCGCTGCCCAGAGGATTAAAATAAAATTGATAGATCGTGGCTGCACAGAGTTGGTGACTGAGGATGGAGAGAAAGTAGAAAAAGATAAAAAAGATCATTACCGCCTGTGTAAACTGCTGCTCGTGGCAGTGCCGAGAGACTGAGAAATCCGGCTGACAAAAAAGTACACCGATCAAGGAAAAAAAAAAAAACCCAAATAATTCTGGTGTCAAATCAAAAATAGTTTTTACCATTTTGAAACACGTGGGCACCTGTGCCACAGCAAAGACCTAACTGAACAGCTGGCATGTGGTAGAGCTAACAGAGCATCAACAGTTTTTGATCTGGGAGCACCCAGATCTTCACTACCCACATAATGTAGTAGAATGTGAGTCAAAAAGGCAGAAATCCTTAAATCAAATTAAGTCAGCTGTCGTTAAAGCGAGTAATTACAGAAGCAAAACAAACACTGGGACTCCCAAAATGTGTGTCTTTGCCCATTTGCTGCTTATTAGAAACTCCTCCCAGTGCTACACTGTTCAAATCCAAGACAAAGTAAACTGTGTTTAGTGGTACGGTATTGATTGGTACAGTTCCGAGTGGTGCAGTTTATAGTGGAATGAATTGTAATGGATATTATGCAGATTCATTTTTTCTGTATAATGAAAATCTCATATTACATGCTGCTCAGCTTGCTATCATCAATGTTTCAGCGCCGCCGCCACTTGTGTTTCAACTTGCCCTGCAAGAGTAATTCTTCTCAAATATGATGAATTTCATAGTCGTCACACATACGCTGCACATTATAATAAATATTTAAAAATATTTTGTATGAAATCCGCAGGCCTCGATAGTGTTTGACAGCTCGTTGTTATGCATCACGTGAGAAGCTGTGCTGCCTGGTGTTGGATTAGACAGACAGGTGATGACAGTCTTGTGAAAGAGGCCCTAACGGTGGTTAAGCGAGCGCCAGGCCTGTGGGAAGGTCACGGTTTTAGCGGACTGCAGCGCCGATCCCAGAGAGTCGAGCTGCTAGCAGAGGCTCGGCGCTGAGCAGCGGTAGGCCGTAGGTGCGTTAAACCATGCGGTGAAGCGGCAATAATGGCAAAGAATGGAGTGGCTCTCGCCGTCATGCAGAAAACGATGCAGGCGTGGTGAACGCGGCAAAGGTGTGTGTTTACTCATACAGGTGAGAGACCCCGTCCGCTGCCTTTTCCTGTGGAGGGAAAAGACTGATCTCGCCCGGCCGGTCGTGTGCAAGGAGAACAAGGCTTCATAAACTCAAAGCACGTGCCCGCCTCTCGGCTAATCCTCCATTTTAGAGAAGAGGTGATTTTTTTTTCTGTGTCAGAAAAACGTCGTGGACAGCTTTCAAAATTTCGAAGCGGGGTTTGGACACGCCTTTTTGGGGCGAATCATTCTCGTTTGAAATGGTTCTCACGCTTCGCTCGTTGGTGGGGTGTGGAGGAGAGTAGGTTGCGGCAGGGTGCGTCTGACAGTGCTGTGTGTGAGATCTGCTCAGGGCCCCAGTGGGGCCTGATTCTCTCTCCTCCGGCCTGCAGGCCCGTATCCTCACCCCCAGAGGAAAGCGTCAGTCCCCAGACACACAGTAGATTTCAGAAGGGAGGGGGCAGGTCAGTCAGAAGCCTGACAGACAGCTCAGGGCACAAACCGTCAGCTAGGCTGCACGGGCTGGAACAACAGCATGTGGAGGCTCTGTATAAATAATTCATGTAAATGGGAATTGAGCAACTTAATCACAGGGGCCCTCGACTAATTGCCAAGTGTTTTTCGGTCCTGTACCTTGTTGTATATGCCCGGGAAATTAACGGGAGTAACCCAAGGAGAATGTGGTTTAGGCCAGAGAAGGGGAAGGTGTGAGCATCTTGCAGATTGTTTTCTCGACAACAAAATTCAATTAAGATAAAATTCTTCATCCAAAAAAAGCAACTCAGAACATATCGTTAAAGTGGTGCACAGCAGCCTCCCAGACAAATTGAAAAATCTTACCTAGCAAATTGCAGTGGCAGTGATTTACTTGCTTGTTCTGAAGGTATCGGGGGGGAGTTGGACAAGTCAGAATGAACACCGTGGCACGGTGTTTGATTGCATTGCTTCAGTATAAAATTGTATCTAAATTTTTATCACTTTCTCCTTCTCCCTTCCCACGCCATCAAATAAAAACTCCACAACCTGCTTTAACACCCTGGCATTTAATACACTGAGCTGCTTCCAATTCACTGCCTCCACACCTAACACTGAAACAGAGCTACTCAACACCTTCCCTCCCAACACTGTAACACTACACCAAAAAAACCTACCTAGCACTGCCACTTACTCAGCTATCAAATAGCCTGTCCCCCAGCGTGGCTATTGAACACCCTACCTTCTTATACTGTATTCCAAACAATGTAACACTGAGCTTCTGAACACTCTGCCTCCTAACACCTTTACACAGTACTACTGATCACTTTGCCTCCCATCACTGTTACACACTGCTACCAAACACCCTGCTTCCTAACACTATAGCACACTGCTTCCAAATACCTTACCTCCCAACACTATAGAACACTGCTACCAAACACCCAGCCTTCCAACGCTGTTTCTCACTGCTACCAGAACCCTGCTTCCTAATTCTATCGCATCTTACTATGAAATACCTTGCCTCCCAATGCTGTAGTACACTGTGACCAAACACCCTGCTTCCTAACGCTACAGCACCCTGCTACCAAACACCCTGCCTCCCAACACTATAGCACACTGCTACCGAACACCCTGCCTCCCAACACTGTTAAACACTGCACCCAAAAACCCCACCTCCCAATGCTATAGCACATCACTACCAAACAACTGCCTCCCAACACTGTTAAACACTGCAGCCAAAAAGCCCACATCCCAAAGGTATAGCACACTGCTACCGAACACCCTGCCTCCCAACACTGTTAAACACTGCAACCAAACACCCTGGCTCCCAATGCTACAGCACACTGCAACCAAACACCCTACCTCCCAATGCTGTAGCACATCACTGCCAAACACCCTTCCTCCCAACACTGTTAAACACTGCGCCCAAAAACCCCACCTCCCAATGCTATAGCACATCACTGCCAAACACCCTGGCTCCCAACACTGTTAAACACTGCTACCGAACACTCTGGCTCCCAACACTGTTAAACACTGCTACCGAACACCCTGCCTCCCAACACTGTTAAACACTGCTACCGAACACCCTGCCTCCCAATGCTACAGCACACTGCTACCGAACACCCTGCCTCCCATCGCCGTAGCACTCGGCTGCTGACATGTTGCCTCTCAGCTGTGTAACGCACACTGCTATGGA
This sequence comes from Megalops cyprinoides, assembly GCF_013368585.1. Taxonomy (NCBI): domain Eukaryota; kingdom Metazoa; phylum Chordata; class Actinopteri; order Elopiformes; family Megalopidae; genus Megalops; species Megalops cyprinoides. The sequence goes on along the minus strand of NC_050585.1, from coordinate 49,910,809 downwards.
CACCGGTACCCCAGCAACGCAGTGTGGAGCGGCTGAATGCAGGGGGCAAGGCGGCGCTCTCCCAGCAGTTACAGTATGTGCTCGACGTCGTTTTGAACGTGGGTTTCTCTTCCTCCCTCCGCTCTCTTTTGTCTCAGTTGTTCCCTGGTTTGCTTTGCTTGCTGCAGAAGTTTTTTCCCCTCTCTCAGTTCATGCTGAATTATTAACCAGTGTTTTGATTCCCAGAGTGATTGTGGATCTGGGGCTGCAGCTTTCGGCAGTGCAGTCGTGTTGATTATTTCTCTTTCTTCATCAGACAGTAGCCCTCTCCCTCTCTCTCTCTCTCTCTCTCTCTCTATTTCTCTCTCTTCGCTTCCCAGACTCATTTTCTCCTCCTGATTCTGCATGTGTTTACATACTACCTAACCCTGGCTTTTTTGGAGTATAAACAGTTACATGTAATGTATATATATATTTTTTGCATGGCGTTCTCTTTTACTTTTCTACTGGTTCTGTATTCAGGTCAGTATTCTGGGAAACATTTGGGGGGGGGGGGTGAGGGGGGTGTTCTTCTCCTCCCCATCATGCAGTGGTGGCACAACGCGTCCCACATTTGCTCAGGGGGATGAGCTCTTCTGGGATAAGGATCCCTGTCCTTGTTTTAACACTCCCAGAAACACAGTCTTACGAGGGGTGCTCGCATCCCCGTCGCTGAGAAGAGACGGAGACACCCGCCATGTTCTGGGGCTGCTCCTCCCACCCCCTCCACGGAGTCTCCGCCCAGGTCATGGACCCCCACCCCACTCCCCCCAACAGCTGCCTGAGCGGGTGGGAGACTGTCCTGGCTGTACACACTGCGGTAACAGCACTTATGTAACCCTAAAAAAACACTGCTGCTTTTTAGATATAAATACGGCATTCCATTCCTTGCCGCTCCCCTTTGGGCCGAATGCACCACAGCTCATCCGCCGGAAGCGCGAAAACAAAAAAAAACAACAACACACCATGCCGTCATGGCTGCACGTTAGCGCTGCCTCTCGTGTCTGCGTTTCGCGGGAGTATTGTACGTTACTGCAGCTTTATTAAATCTGAAGCGGCTATGCAGAAAGAGGATCTTTATATCTCTTTGGAATACTTCACAGGCAGAGCACATAAGCCGCGGCCGGGTGCAGTTGCGGCAGTGCTCTAATAAGGAGCTCAGAAACTATCAAGAAATCCGATAGCGGGGCGACTGCTGGCGGTATCAGCCGTTCCTTTTAAGGCAATGCTGCGTCTGTTTACCTTTTTACAGCACGTCACCGAGCACTCTGCCGGTGATGGGCGGAAATTGATCAATCATTAAGTCCTTTATAACGCATAATGGAAATGACACTGGCATTTGGGACTCTGAGCTCAGCTCACTCAAGTGGGTTCCTGGTTCATGGTGGTGTATTATTTCGCAATATGTTATCATAGGCTGTGTGCAAGACGGCTACATGCAGGGCAGGATTCCTCAGTGTGGTTGTTATAGAATATATACGTTATAGAATATAAAGTATAGAATATATCACCGTACTAATTTTGTTCACGGGTGGGGGTGGGGATACTATATTGAAGTTCCAAACCAAGATTCTGGAGGAGAATTTTTAGATAATCAACAATCCCATCTTCTTTCTTGTGTCAGTTGTTCATGGCATCCCATATTCTCCTTATTTCTATTCCCAGGTATGTTGTCCAATGGGGGGGGGCAGGTATGACAACCCACCTTGGCCCACAGTAAGGTGTGACCCCCTTCCTCAGACTCCAAGCCAAGGATCTGTACCCCTATACCCTCATTATCAGCAATGCCCCTTAATGTATTAAGATTCATACCTACTGAATTAATATTTGTGCTATACATTTTTGAAACCTAACTGTTTGTAGCTATCAAGCTGCTGATTCAATGTTATGTGAGAATACATGAATTCAGTGTCATCAATGTCATCCATTCTCTAATTGGAATAGAAAGAGTCATTGTTGTATCATTATCTTAAAATCTGTCCTTTCGATATTTTTGTTGTCACTTACCACTATGGATCATTCTGTCATGTGTGTTTATCTTTCTACCGGTATTATCCAGTAATGCCTTTTATTAGATGTTTCTGGTACTCTTATCAAAATGTCAATTACAGTATCATTCTGTAGTATTATGTCTGTGGTTTAGTCTGTCTTTGTTTTCCCAGGTAATGCCAGGTTTTACTGTTTAAGTCTTCATTGTGCTGTTATCGTTTCACACTCACCTTGTGACATGATGCAATTTTATTGTAAGAGGCATAGAAGTGAAATCATTTTAATTGTTGGTGAGAAAGAGAGAAGGAGATAGACCAAGAGAGTGAGAGAGGGGAAAGAGAAAGAGACAGACCTTCGCACTTTTTTTTATTTTTTGCATAACGGTGTTGTAATGAGACATCCCACAGGGATTTTATACACTCTGGCCTCCTCCTCCCCCCACCCCATCTCCTCCCTTATAAAGGAGTTAAACTGGATTCAGCTCCATCCCTCCCCCCACGCCCCCCCTCTCTCGCCACAAACCCACACTCTCTACCTGCCCTGCTCTCCACTTAAATCCCACCTTGACTGCTGGGAAGTCCCTGTCCATTGTTTCAGTTCATTTTATTTTTTTTACAAGCATGAGGACTTTAATGCCTCCTTGGCATTTTAAAGTATTATTAGTACGACTTCCAGAATGACGTCTGCTGTTGATAATGTACTTGCGAAATGAATGGATGGGGAAGTTAAGCTTGTTATGGAGCTGTCCTTGTCAGACATTGCCATTGGCTGGCTTCGCCTCTCTGGAGTATTTATGCAAGTCATGCTGGCATACCCACTGCATAAGTCATTTTGAATTGGCTGTGAAAAGTGGGTGCAAACTTCTATGGATTGGGGGGCCAAGGTACAGCCGGTGTATCCGTAGGAAAGGCTGTAAGCCGAGTTTTACCGTCCGCATCTCTTAAATACGTACTAAACGGTATGGCCATCGTTCCTCAAGTCCTAATAAAACACCCATTTAAAACGGCAACACTTCATAAAGTTGCAAAGCTTGTAAAAATAAATAATTTCACCCACAGATGGCCCATTGTTATCTCTCGATTCATTTACGTCCAAGGCAAATTGTTACAAGAATTTTTGTAAGAAGTTCTTTATTTACCAGTAGTTTAAATAAAAAAAAAAGGACACGGTTCGTTCAGGCCCAATCCAATTACCCCGTGCGCTGCGTTCTCATAAGCTGACTGAACACGGCTTCCTTGAAAACAAAAACATAGCCCGAGAAGATTCTGGCTGATCAAACTGAGTTTTTTAGCGGGGCGTGTAATTCGTATGAACATTGAGAGCAGGGAGGGCTGTGGCACGCATTGTACGGAGAGGCAGAGAACGGCCCCGGGCCACGCCGCTGCATGGCGGAGGTGACTCTCCCAGCGGAGGAGTCAAGCCTACACCCTGTTTACTGCTTTCTGCCAGGGAATCGTTTCTCCCTCCCTCCCTCCCTCTTTTTTTTTTTTTCCTTTCCCCTACCAGCGTCTCGGCTGCTGCTCGCCGAGTCTCCCCCAAGCCTCGTAAACACCTTTTTCTGACATCTAACAGCTCATAGAAAACAGGTGAGATGTCAGCTTGCTACAATCACCACGTCTGCAGTGTAATTGTGTGCTTGTGGGTCTTGTTGGGGGGGATGTTGTTTTGTTGTTTTTCCTCAGGTAAAAAAAAAACATTCCCCAGGCTGCTTGTGTTTTTTTTATCCCCTCACTTGGTTTCCTTTAATTAAATAATCCAATAAAAAGTACTCCGTATTGAGTGTGGAGACAAATATATATATTTTTAATTGCTGCTCTTTCAAGTTACCTGAGAGCATTCGTAATGATAATAATATTATGTTACAGGGAGAGACTGCTGAGTAGGCCGTGGTGTGTGATTTAATTTCTGTTACAGTCAGGAAATTTGAAGTAAAACAGCTTTTATTTGCCACTGGACATTTGTTTCTAAAAACACTGTGAGACATTTACCAGAAACTTCTTCGCACCCCACCTGCGAGAAACCCACTTAATATGATCTAATGACCTGGCTGCAGCTAAGGGCAGATGGCAGCTGCTTCCATAACCCCCCCCCCCCCCCCATCAAAGGGAATTCAAGCTGGTTGAGGCAAGGGAGGGGGCAGTCAAAAACAATTAGCACTCATTAACTGAATGTGTGGAAAGGCAACCTGGGAGGTCAAACAGACATGCATTTCCATTAATTGGACAATGATTTGATTAGGGTGACCTTTACACTAAAACTGCTAATTTCTGAAAGCATACTACTGAGAATGGATGTGTTTGCTATCAAATCATTATTGAATTGGTTTGAAAGAAAAATATATAAAGGCACCCCCGTTGACATTTACTTTACAGCAAGGCTGAACAGCCCTGTCCTAGCAACCTTCCACCTCGGGCCTTAATTACTGTATCTGGATTATGAAACCAAGTAATTGCTTTCCTTTTTTGTTCCAGGCCTTTTTTATTAACATTCTTGAGCCGTTCATCTCTAGTGTCCAACAGAAAGGTATCTGAAACAGGAACACGCACCTCCTCATTTTTTCCTTAAACAGTATAGACATTCAGGAAAGTGGGAGAGTTGGGAAAGGTAGAAGACTCCAGCTATGTGATGGTGAATCCAGCTCTTTAGAGTAGAACTATCTTATTTTTTTTACCCCAAGCGAGGAGAGAAAATTCACCAGCAGCCGATGTACCAAGCGAGCGCTGTTGATGCCTGGGAGAGCAGGGAAGTGAGGAGAAAACTTCCAGGACACTGGCAGCCAATTTGACAGTCAAATATGCAATATTTTATATTGTATTACATTTTTGGTCTCTGAGAGAGAGAGAGAGTCGAGACTCTTGCACATGCAAAGTGGCAGTTTAGTGTGACCCAGAGGTTGTTTGGCCTCAATATTTCGATTGCAAATTAGATGCAACAGTGCTTTTCATCACAGTTTTGTACAACATTTGCTAATACTTCGTGCCCCCTTACCCAAACACACACGCTGGGTCTGGGCCGGAGCCTCAATGGGCCAGACGGTCAGAGTTAATCCCAGCATCCTCCTGCCATTGCAGGGACATTATCCCGGTCCCAATCCGTAATGCTGAGGGGCAGACTGGGAGGCAATAATACACCGCTTTAGAACATTTTGCACGGCTCATTGGGGACGAGAACCTACAACCCTCCGCCATTAAGGCAGACATCAAAGTCTGCGCATTGGCCGAGCAGAAACGGAACCGTCCCCTGTCTTTATTCAGACATCTTCCTGACCATAACTGCGCACCTGTCCTGCCGGTAATGAGCGAGCAGATGGTGCAGCTCCCTGCCAGCCCTGTGT